>NC_091207.1:8968794-9026294 GCF_040958095.1 Procambarus clarkii
CTCCTGCTGGAGGCCTGGTCGAGGACCGGGCCGCGGGGACACTAAAGCCCCGAAATCAACTCAAGATAACCATCTCAAGATAACCTAACCTGTGGTCCCATTAATTCAATAAATTTCTCACAGATATTGGCAGATAAATGACGGATTCCCTTTTCCAAGATTTCCGTACATTTTGAGATGTTCATCCATGAAAGGGTCAAATTCACTCAGCAGCTCCAGTATATCTAAATAGTTGCCATTTTTTGCTGACCCAATAATCTGATTTTCTTCTCGAAATGGCAAACCTCTAGAGACAAGAAAGTGATTTCCAGAAACCACACGTGTCAACACTTTATGCCGTTGCTCAACTAATAAAGAATCTACTCTTCCAGTTTCTTTATGCCTTAAAAATATACTGTCGTGCACTTTCGATGGTCTTCTCCATTTTCATGTTCTACAATAACATTGCTGTGCTTCCAGTCATTGAACCCCAATGTAGCAAAGGGAGATTTTTCTTGGACAATAGGCGACATACAAAGCAGTACGAGCGACCTTGGGATGGTGAATCAGAGTAGCCATTGACGTTTAACACACAGTATTTGCCATTCCACAGTTCACGTTTGAACACATTGTTTGATAAATACCTTGCCTTCATATTCTCTACTCCAGCTGTTTTATATACTTACACTGCGTGAGTTTGAAAGATTGCTATCATGACGCACAGAAATCACAATAGCGTGATGCATCAAATGAACAAATCCACAAGGGCCGTGACGAGGGTTCGAACCTACGTCTGAGAGGATCCCAGACGCTGCCTTAATCGACTGAGCTACGACATTGTAAAAGAATTGCAACCGGAAGTTCTACTGACCTTACTCGGATCCTGCAGCCTCTCCGAGACACAAACCAGGTTTTTACACAATTTCCCCATGCACCCGAGCTCTATCGAGCACTGTATAAACATCAGGGGTCCGCGGTTGTTCAACGTCCTCCCAGCGAGCATAAGAAATATTGCCGGAACAACCGTGGACATCTTCAAGAGAAAACTGGACGGTTTTCTAAGAGAAGTTCCGGATCAGCCGGGCTGTGGTGGGTACGTGGCCCTGCGGGCCGCTCCAAGCAACAGCCTGGTGGACCAAACTCTCACAAGTCGAGCCTGGCCTCGGGCCGGGCTTGGGGAGTAGAAGAACTCCCAGAACCCCATCAACCAGGTATCAACCAGGTATCAATAAGCTGTTCTACCTCTTAATGAACAAATCCACAAGGGCCGTGACGAGGGTTTGAATTTGATGCATCACGCTATTGTGATTTCTATGTGTAATGAAGTGAGGGCAAAGAGGTAGAAGAACTTATAGAGCTCAGGTGCATGGGGGAATTGTGTAAAATCCTGGGTCTCGGAGAAAAAATTTGAGTCTCGGAGAGGCTGCAGGATCCGAGTAAGGTCAGTAGAACTTTCGGTTGCAATTCTTTTACCATGTCGTAGCTCAGTCGATTAAGGCAGCTTCTGGGATCCTCTTGGACGTAGGTTCGAACCCTCGTCACGGCCCTAGTGGATTTGTTCATTGCTATCATGATTCTAACAAGATGAGCTCCCACTACGAGTCCAACAATCTACTGTACTGTATTAGTATCATTAGTGTTCTATAGCCCCGGGTCTGTCTCTTTGATTGCAAACGCTTAAGTTACAGATTTGGGTATTTCCCCTTGTAAAATATCACCAGCAGCAGCAACAGGTAATGATGGTATGTCTGCTGAAGCTGGATGATTGGTAGCAGTAATGTATGTAGATGTGGATGCTATATCTGAAGGGAACAGTACTATTGGCTGACATTGCAGGAGTGGATGCTGATGTGGATGCTATTTCTGAAAGAATGTACGAGTGGCATGTGTGTTGAGCCACGATGTTAATTTTGAAAATCTTCCTATTTTCTCCTCCTGCAGCTCTCTTCCTCTTCTGTGTTCCACTCAAAATATTACCTTTCATTTCTGCTGAATGGGTTACTCACCTGGAAATATACATCTTTAATATTTAGTCCCACACCAGGATGTAGGATTGTTACACAAGTGTGCTTGCAACAAGACCTAAATATTTCAACATTCTGCTTCCATAATGAACATGTTGTATGCTCATTGGGCCCCACGATGGGCACTCGAGCCCATGCGGTAAGACTGCTGTGGTAGATGGTACCATCTGAGCACATAGCAGCTTCAGGGAGTCACCAGGGTTCACCCAGAAATTGGCATTTCATTACATTCAATGCCTTTTTTTTTTTATTGTTTGCTTCATTTCCAGGGAATCCCTCATCTTAATGACTGGACAGTTTTACCCAGTGCAAACTGTTGTTATTTTTATGTGATTATTTCTGTTTGGTTCTGAGAAATGCAGGGGATAATTCTTTGAAATAGCCAGGTGTAAATCTAGTGTATGTTATCACTAGTGAAGAGGCCCTAACCATACAACCTGATACTGTACTGCCCAACACCCCACCCACTATCCCCATCCACTCACGCTCATCTAAAAACCCATCACCCTTGCCTACCTGCCTACCATCCCCACTCACCACCACCCTATGCAGAATCTGTCCCCATGTGTTAAACTTTTCTGTTGGAACTCACAAGACTGAAAGAATCCTGCAAGATTCATTCAAGGAGAGAATCTTTGAAAGATATTGAGAATAATGTGATCCCCTACCAACACTAAGCAGAAGATACAAATTACCGGGCAACATTGTAGACGTGGGATTGCTGGATTGTTTCAGTCATAGGGTTAGACATGGTGTATCTTTGAATGAGTTTAGGTGGATATAAATAGGAGCTGCCTTGTATGGGTCAGTAGCAGTGCCCTTTATTTCTTATTCTTCTGTTCAGTTTACTATTTACTGCAGGAGCAAGGAGACAACAAACTGCTTATGAGGATCACTTCTGACATAGTTGAGATGCGTTAAGAGACGAATGTCCTCTCCTACCTTTACATGCCCACTTGGGGACTGTCTGCCCAAGTGATCTTGATATATAGGCAAGGCAACACCTCTTTGAGGGTACCTAATAATGTACTAACTAGAAGGCTTTATCATAGATCACAATGTTTCTTCACAGAAGCAGACCATCACCAGAGATATCCTGACCAACAATAACAAAGTAACTGACAGACGCAACAATAATAGGAGATTAGACATTGTCGATTCACTGCATATTTAACACACCCGTCCAACTATCAATAGCCAGCTTACACTTAGGTAAAGTATACCATATCATCCCAAATACCAAGACCAAACTTTCACCTCAATTCATTTACTGCCCCAGCTGACTTTGACAGTGTAACACCTCATGTCACCTAATCCAATCCTACTTGATGTATACTGTATAATGTATTCCCTGGTACTGTGTGTCAATTTACTCTGCGCCTCGGCAGGCGATTTTGAGAGCTCACGTGAAACGTGTCCTTCAGCGACACGTGTCACACGCAGTAACATTGTAAAGGAAACTTCTCAAGTGAAGAATATAAGAAATAGAGAGGAGTCGTGGTAGAATCATTGATCTAACCCTTCCAGTGATATTCAGTGACACGTCTAGAAGAGACACTTGACGCTCGTTGAGCTCTCCGCCTGGATACTTTGCACACCTCACATAACCAGGAAACAAGCTGTTTTCTATCCTTTTTTCTTTTTTCATGCAAATGTAAAACATATTCAATAAGAATATTTTTTTAACACTGGCAGAATGGTGCAAGCGACAATAGTTAGTCATAGAAGGTTACAAAAAAATCAATTATAAAAAAGATTAATAGGAGTATTTTATGATGATGCATATGATAGAATTTTTTTTATGGTGATGAAAAACTGAGAAATGTGGTCTAACCTAAATAGTGCCAATTATTTATCAGTCCAGCCTAACATAGGTAAATCGAGGCCCATGTTATAAATTCATGTCATTGTTGTTATATGGGGTGAACTAATTTTGACAAAAATATTAGAAAATACTGTATGCCAAATCACTCTAGTCAGAATTTAGTTGTTAAGTTAAAGTGGTCTTTCCTACTAGGCCAAACTTGCATTCTGGCCATTAGGTACTCAGTATAGTATAATATACTGTTATCATGTACTCTTCCTTTAGTCTGGAAAAACCGTATGTTATGATCTACAGTTATAAGAACACTAATCTAAAGTAGATAAACAAATATCACAAAGTACTGTATATAAATGGATGCCAGGTGCAGATGTGATGTAATAGGCTGAAGCTGTGTGTTGTGATGTAATAGGCTGAAGCTGTGTGATGTGATGTAATAGGCTGAAGCTGTGTGTTGTGATGTAATAGGCTGAAGCTGTGTGTTGTGATGTAATAGGCTGAAGCTGTGTGATGTGATGTAATAGGCTGAAGCTGTGTGTTGTGATGCAATAGGCTGAAGCTGTGTGATGTAATAGGCTGAAGCTGTGTGATGTGATGTAATAGGCTGAAGCTGTGTGTTGTGATGTAATAGGCTGAAGCTGTGTGATGTGATGTAATAGGCTGAAGCTGTGTGTTGTGATGTAATAGGCTGAAGCTGTGTGTTGTGATGTAATAGGCTGAAGCTGTGTGTTGTGATGTAATAGGCTGAAGCTCTGTGTTGTGATGCTTTAGACTCCCTAAGTTACCTCAGCTGTGAAGAAAATAGAACGAATTATATCAATTGGATAATTGTAAATATGGTGGCGAGGAGAGGGGGGGGGGGTAGGTGGTGGCTGGAGAGGATGAGGGGGGGGAGGCTGTCACTACCAGATGCCACCATCTTACTAGAATATGTTTCCATTTTCCAACATTGAGATATTTGTGTATCTTCACTGAATAGATCAGCATTTCTCAACCTTTTTACCCTTGCAAAACTCGTGAAATAATTTTCACGTCTCGAGAAAACCTTGCATAAAAAATATTATTATATATACTGTACTGTACAGTATACCTGTATGTGTATTACTAGGTATTAGTTTATTTGAGCCCACAAATATTTATTAATCAAAAAAATCAACCACACCTATAAACACACACACACAAATTGACAATGTTCTCGCAGAGCCCCGGTTTAGAAACGCTTGTATAAAAAGCTTCTCTTATGATAGTGGACAATAGTTGAATATAGGCGCCAAAGGGTTTAGTGGTGCTATTAATATACTTCATCATTGTCCTTTAGTTTCTCTTCACCAAGATCGTCGTCATCATCGCCCATAGTTTACTTCTTTTGGTTTGATGCGATGTTGTTCGTGGTATGTATAAACATTTTGACAATTAATGGGAGTAAGTTATTGTATGTTGATGTTTAGGTTATTGTAATCTGTATAATTTTCTAGTCTTCTTTTAATTATTTGAGTTTTGATTGTTATTTTATAGACGAAAGCGCAGGAGTGGAAGTCGAAGCCCAAGTCGAAGACGTGGCGAACGTGTCCACAGAAGATCTCCCGCTCGTGTTCGTCATCCCTCACCTCGTCGTCCTCCTGCAGCTGGCGGTCTAGCACATGATAATAATATGAGCTCGACAAGCTTATTTGCAGAGCTCGTCAAGAGTAGAAAAAATAGAGAACGTATCATGGCTTTGAGGACGAAGGATGGGGAAAAGACAGAGAAGGGCAAAGAAAATGTGGAGCCTGAAGGTGGGTCTACCTCAGGTCTAGACACCCCTGGTCCCACGCCAGCTCCATCTGCCATTCCAAATGGAGCAGCCAAAGTGGAAAATAATGTGGGTGCGGCTGCAGCAGTTGCAACGGTGGCAGTAGCAGCGGCAGCAGCTGCAACAGTAGCGACAGCTGCCACAACACCAGAAGCTGCAGCAACAACAGCAGTAACATCAGTGACTGCAACAGCAACATCATCATCAACATCAACAACAAGTATGATGATGGCAAATATGATGACTGCAGCAGCAGCATTTGATCAAGAAGAAACTTCCAATCACTCTTATCACTCTGAGCCACCAACAGTCAATGCCATACACACTCTTGATACAGGAAAAATTGACTTCAAGAAAGTTTCAGTACCAACTAGTCTCACTAAGTTACCAATGCCACCAGGTATTAATCTAGAAGACATTGATTCACCTACGTCTCCCAGTACACCACCCGAGTCGAAGCCTACCCGAAAAAGTATTATCACAGATCTTCCTATGCCTCCAAGTATGATATCACATTCCTATGTTGCAAATACTATTTTTGAGTAATATTTGTCTATAAATAATAAAAGTAGTCCTTCATAGTTTGCTGCACGAGTGTTTTTCTCTCTCTTGTAGTGATAGCTGGAACAGAAGAGCTTTCCCCAGATGAGGATGCCCTGAGCACACCACCACTCACCAGAACAGCTCCCGCTAAACAAAGACCCATTGCAGCAAGGCCCAAGATTCTAAATGCCAAGCGGCAGGACCGCACATCCCTCGAAGATTGGAGTGAACGCTGCGTTGAAGTGTTTGACATCATTGCGCAGATTGGTGAGGGAACATATGGCCAGGTGTATAAAGCCAGAGCTAAAGATAAGAAAAGTAAGTATGCTTCTTTTTATCACTATTCCTTAAATCACGTTGGTTTTTCTTTTAATGTTATTATTCAACTTGGGTTATTAAATTGTTTATGAAAAACATGCAGTGCTAAACTCTGAAAAGTGTAGTCACAGACTTTGATCATCTAGTGCAGTACTGTACTGCCATCATATTTTGGAAATATGATGACAGTACAGCCATCATATTTCATTGATGTACAGCCATCATTTCCATCATCAGTACATATGTTGTGTGTCAGTGTTGGAATAATGATGTTGCTAACATAGTTCAAGTAGCTCAAATAGGCGCAGTATTCAAATAGTCGCAGTATTCAAATAGTCGCAGTATTCAAATAGCCGCAGTATTCAAATAGTCGCAGTATTCAAATAGTCGCAGTATACAAATAGTCGCAGTATTCAAATAGTCGCAGTATTCAAATAGTCGCAGTATTCAAATAGTCGCAGTATTCAAATAGTCGCAGTATTCAAATAGTCGCAGTATTCAAATAGTCGCAGTATACAAATAGTCGCAGTATTCAAATAGTCGCAGTATTCAAATAGTTGCAGTATTCAAATAGTCGCAGTATTCAAATAGTCGCAGTATTCAAATAGTCGCAGTATTCAAATAGTCGCAGTATTCAAATAGTCGCAGTATTCAAATAGTCGCAGTATTCAAATAGTCGCAGTATTCAAATAGTCGCAGTATTCAAATAGTCGCAGTATTCAAATAGTCGCAGTATTCAAATAGTCGCAGTATTCAAATAGTCGCAGTATTCAAATAGTCGCAGTATTCAAATAGTCGCAGTATACAAATAGTCGCAGTATTCAAATAGTCGCAGTATTCAAATAGTCGCAGTATTCAAATAGTCGCAGTATTCAAATAGTCGCAGTATTCAAATAGTCGCAGTATTCAAATAGTCGCAGTATTCAAATAGTCGCAGTATTCAAATAGTCGCAGTATTCAAATCCCAGCAGTCACGGGAGGTCACAAAATAATTTGAACTTAGACGTCATTCAACTCAGTCTCCAAACATGGGATTGTAGAACTGTACATACATGGGCTAACATATATACAGTACAATCACTTCCTGTTTACAGAATATTCATTTTAGTATTATTTTTACTTTTGCCTACAGATTCCATACATTTGAACATAATTCATGTGAAAATAAAAAAATTATTTAGTCATAGCTACCATAACTTAAAGCTGATGAATGCCAAAAGGGATGATGACTACTGTTGACCAGACCACACTAGAAAGTGAAGGGATGACGACGTTTCAGTCCGTCTTGGACCATTCTCAAGTCGATTGTGAGAATGATCCAAGACAGACCAAAACGCAGTCATTCTTTCACTTTCTAGTGTGTGGTTTGATCAACATATTTCAGCCACGTTATTATGACTCCTCATCTGCATGATGCTTACTGCCTGAGCTAAAATAATTGCAAGCCACAATAAACATGGAAATGACATTTCATTCACTTGCATCATTGGAAATTCTAAAAAAAGCAGTATGAGCACATGTTTAGCACCCAAATAAAAAGAATGAAAGTGAAAGATCCAGACAGCATATTTATGCATGATATCCAAACCTTCCCCTGAAAATATATCTGACCTCAACACAAACTCTGCAGATTTTGCAAGAGAAATTGACAATACTGTTTGCCCATGCACTCTGCCTCGGGTCCAGACTTGTGGAATTAAATATTTATAAAGAAATGCAAAGTGCTGGTAGGACAAGCATGTGGTATAGTGTCGAGGAAGAGCTTGGACACGGGGGGGGGGGGATGCCACAAGCACTTGAACCAGCAAATATAGCTCCCCTACACAAGGGAGGGAGCTATAGATCAGTTGCACAAACGTCCAACATAATAGACGTTTTTGAGAATGATCAGGAGTCAGATCTCCAGTTTTATGGAGACCAATGACCTCCACAACCCAGGTCAACATGGATTTAGAGTGGGAAGATCATGTCTTTTTTGCAACTACTCACCACTAACAAAATCACTGATGCATTAGAAGAAAAACAGAAGGCAGATGTAGTATACACAGACTTTAGAAAGACATTTGATAAATGTGATTATGGTGTGATAGCGCAGAAACTGAGGTACATAGGAATAATATGTAAAGTAGGGTGATGGGTATTCAGTTTTCTGTCAAACAGAATGCAATGGGTAAAAGTTAACCAAATAAAATCAAGTCCAAGCACAGTTAAAAGCTATGTTCCTCGGGGCACAGTCCTGGCACCATTGCTATTTCCTATTCTCATTTCAGATATAGACAAAAATAGAAGTTATAACTTTGTGTCATCTTTTGCAGATGACACAAAAATCAGCATAAAAATAACTTTAGTAGAAGACATTGAAAAACTAGAAGCTGATATTAAAAAAGCTTTTGATTGGGCAGCAGGAAAAATGACATGATGTTTATCAGTTACAAATTTCAGATACTGTACTTAGGTATGAAAAAATTAAGACAAACAAAATGCAGGGTACAACCCACAAAAAAGTCTGCCCATAGTTGGAGAGCAACATATATAGGAACTGGGAATAATGATACATGATGACATAATATTTAGGGACATATTCCCAAGATGACCAAGCAAATATAGCGTCATCTAGAAAAATTATAGTATGGATTATGAGAACCTTCAAATCCAGGGATCCTATTGCAGTCCTCATACTATTCAGATCAATGGTGCTGTCCTGCCTTGAGTACTGCTTGATAACTGCTTTTGCCTTGATAGAGCATGATAGACTGCTGAAATAGAGGGAATACAGAGAATATATACGGCACACACAGACTCGATAAAGCACCTAAATTATTGGGACCATCTCAAAGATCTCAAGATGTACTCTCTAGAAAAGAGATGAGAGAGGTATCAAATAATATGTACTGTACAAGGAAAATTCTGGAGGGCCAAGCAACAGCCTGTTAGACCAAGTTGGTACAAGTCAGGCCAGGCTTGTTGAGTAAAACAACTCCGAGAAACTTATCCAGGGTCAATCCAGGTATCCAGGAACTCAGGCTCACAGAAGACAGGAGATCGTCTGACCTGACTACGAAAACCCACAATAAGAGAGGCTTCCAGAGAGATACCACTGGTATCCAACTGGGACTTTAAGCCTCTACTGGGATATCACTCGAGTCTGGACGTATTAGGTGATCCAATTGCCAGTTATTTGAATTGCAAACCACAATGAACACGGAAATGACATTTCCTTCACTTGCACCATCGGAGCCTTGAACTCAGGACTTCCGTAGGTGAAGACGGGAGCTCTACCGACCCGATTGTGAATACTGTACCCGATTGTGAATATACTGTTTAATATATAAAAGAGGGTCCCAGCAAGACGCCACTGGTATCCAAATGGGACTTTCCATCCATCCATCTTTCTGAAGCTGTATTATTAAATACGAGAGTACTTAAGGAAATTCCTGTCTTAATCCTTCCTTCGAGGTCTGACACTGTTACATTGTTCATTATGTGTTTTATACATACGCTATTTTTATCTATCACAAATGCTACCAATTATAAAGTTATCTTACTTGTACAATCCTGGACTGACAATAATATTATCTAATTCACTATTTATAAATGATGATTCAATAATATTTCTTTCAGTAACTGATTTACACACTACAATTTTGCATGAATTAGCCCAGTCAATTGAACGGGTATAATGTCTTGAGGGAGCAAATAATGCATTGGACTCTTGACCTGTTCTTGTACTATATTTCTGTTGTTTCATTCCTTGGTCAAGAGGTTTACCTGTTTGGCCAACACACAACTTATTACAGTTTTGACATGGAATTTAATGTACACATCAATTGCGACTATCGGGTGGAATTTTTAATTAGTGTTTTTATGATAAATTACTATTTTATGATAAATTACTATTACTATGATAAATTAGATTACTAAATGCTACATTGATATTAAATTCTTTTAGTAATTTAGAAATTTAATTGAAATTCTCATGAAATGGCAGAATTAATGTATTTTTAATATTGATTTTTTTTTGTAAAACTAAGTAAAGTTTTACAAGCAATTTGACTGGCTTTATCAATAAATTACTTTGGGTATTTTAAATTGAAAGCTAGACTATATATGGCACTGATTTTGTCATCTAGAAATTCAGGACCATTCTGAAATTATTTTCACATTTCTAAATGATTACATCTAAGAATGGTAGAGAGTTACCTCGTTCCAGTTCCATTGTAAACGTAATGGATGGGACTGGATTATTTAATTCTAATAACAATGTGTCCATGTTTCTGTTCTTTGGCCACCAGCAAAGCACATCAACAACATATTGGAACCATGTAACATTAGGAGGCAAAAATTGACGTTATAGTCTTGTTTCATGGAACTCCACACATAGATTGGTTAAAACTGGCTTTGAGGGCTACCCAGAGTCATTCCAAATTGTTGGTAATAGAATTCATTATTCAAAACCAAATTAGAGTTAATAACACACAGTTCTATTAAAGTTGGGAACTGGACGGGGCAAATCATATCTTAACAGTTCATCACGTCAAAATGTTAGTAAGTCATCAACTGGAACTTTGGTAAATAAAGAAGTTAGATCATTTCATAATTACAGAGCTCTTTCGTATTACATAATTTGTCAACTAGATCCACATTATTCTTTATTTTTGAATTATAAATATTATCAACAATAGGATTTAGAACTAGTCATTTTGATAGTTTATAAGATACTGAACCTCTGGAACTAATTATTGGCCTGACTTAATTATTAGGTTTAAGAGTTTTGACCAAGTATATATATATATTTTGCAATGATGGCATTACTATCATGAAGTTTGTAATTAAAATATTATTACCTTTCAACAAATTTTCATTTTTTTTTTTTTTAAAACTATTAACAGCATCCAAAGGATTCTTTATTATTTTTATATATATGTATCAGAATCACTTGATAACACGTTCATTTTTTCTATATGCTTCTGTTCATAATTACAAGAACATTTTAATTTGTTTCCTTTAGTAATATGTAATTCTTAATTTTCTTTACGTTTTCAAAAGCATTAAAGAATCTCTGTGGACAGTTAGGCAATATAGTTTCAGACATTGCACCATTCACTATACCTTAGCATATATGAAATCATCAATTGGCAAATCACTGTTGTTGCTTTCCAAGTTACAAAAACCTATTAGCTATTTCAACACTACAGTTCTTGTGGTATTGAAGCTTGGGCCATAACCAAGAGCAGTAGCTGTGTTTTTGTCCAAGACTGTGTCGGACAAATCACAAAATTGCTATTTAGTGTGTTTAGTGCAATCACTATTTTTTATTTAATTATCCAGTTTATGCTTCAGTTTTCTTTGTAGATCATTGCACACATTTCAAAGTTGAAATAGACTTAAAGGTTTGCATAATAATTGACTGGGAAAGAGAGAGAGAGGATGTACTCTCTCATGAACTTGAGTGTATGTACTACGAGAGTGAAGTTGAGAGTACGTAAGATGAAGGTCAGGCAGCAGCACAGACATTGTGTGGGAGGTGTGAAGAAGCACTGATTAAATGTAAACATTGTAAGAAAGGTTGGTGAACAAGACCAGGTGGAATCAGTAATGTATCATGTGTGACGTGTTGCACTGGAGATTTATATATATATATATATATATATATATATATATATATATATATATATATATATATATATATATATATATATTAATTATTTATTTATTTATTTAATGCTATATTGTATGTGTGTGTGTGTGTGTGTGTTATTTAATAAATTGCTTGTATTCGTAATATCCTCTACCATACTCGACTCTTAAAACCAAAATCAGGATTTGTAGATAACTGTGTTGAAGGGTTAAAGTGTGCATTACATACCAAATAAAATGATTGTAAGTTTTCTAATTTTATTTTTGTTATTGTAGATGATGAAATGGTTGCCTTAAAGAAAGTGCGTTTAGAGAACGAGAAGGAAGGCTTTCCTATCACGGCAGTGCGGGAGATTAAAATCCTGAAGCAGCTTCACCACAAGAACATTGTCAACCTCAAGGAGATTGTCACGGACAAGCAGGATGCTATTGATTTTCGACATGTAAGTTTATCATGGTGTTTAGTGTTAGGAGGAATTGAATTGCTTTAATTGTGTGTTTTTTGGTTTTGTTTTTTTTAGCTATGTGTGCATGTTAAGAGGTCTTTAATGTTTGTGTTGAATTTTGTATTCTTGCAACATGTTTGCATATAGGATCTTGAACACCTCATTGTACTGTATTTGTTTGAAGGTAAACATTTTGCACTTGTCTCCCGCTAGACCTGAGCTTGGTCTGCAAGGTGTTTATGTGTAGCAGACGTATTCCATTACACTATAAGATCATTATTGCACGTAACTGCAAAAAAAAAAAATAGTGGAATGCCTAAAGTAGAGGTGCTCTCAAAATATTTCCCTGGGCTGTAATTTAGTTCTGAAAAAATGAAAAATGTTTTATTCAAGATGTTGATTAATAAGTTTACCTCGTGATTTCTGTTTTCAAATTGTGCTAAAGAAGGTGTGTTATCATTTGCACTATAAACATAATGTTCATGTAAAATAGTGAAACAGTAAAGATTTGAATGTAAGAAAAGTTCCTTCAGTGGAGACTGTTGAGTTAATGTTCACTGTACAAAAGGGTTTGCAAAAGGGTACAGCTGCTATTGGAATTACGCAGAGTAGCCACATAACACTTATTTTATTTGTTTGGTAATACAGTATCTTGTAATGGTGTCATATTGTCTTAAACTTACAATACATGTTACCATAGTGTTTACTTTTTATCTCAAGGAGTGCAGCAACACAACATTTTGTGTGTTGTTTCAAAATCAAAAATTTGATTTCAAACTTTCAACACCTGTGAATGATCATAAAAACTGAGCTTGCTTTTGTTATTGAGCAGTATATTCTAACAGCAACTATTCATTTGTATTACTGTCTTAAGTTTGCAGGGCAAGCTCAGAGAGTTTTATTACCAGTTATGAAAACAAAACCCTACACCCCATATCTTGGTGTGACCCACGAAGCACCCCAACCTCGTCTACTGCTGGCAGACACCCACCTCCCCCTAACACCACCCTATTGTTGCACCCTCAAATACGTATACAACACACCTGCCTACACCTGCACCAACTGAGCCACACGAGCACATACACCTATCTCATCCCCCAGTCAAACCCCGACCACATACACCTATCTCATCCCCCAGTCAAACCCCGACCACATACACCTATCTCATCCCCCAGTCAAACCCCGACCACATACACCTATCTCATCCCCCAGTCAAACCCCGACCACACCAAACTACCACAGAAAAATGTCCACCAAGCCAGGTGTGTGTGTGTGTGTACCAATTGTATTGGGGAACCTTGCATTACTAAGAGGATGCAAAGTCAATGAAGAGAGGCAGTATAAGGGAAAGGAGTAGCCCTACGTGCAACATTTCTTGTTCTGTGATTTACTTATTATATTCTTACATACTTTTTCCTTTTTACTTTTTTACATACTTTACGAAGGTGAAGGGACGTCGTCGTCCCTTCACCTTCGTGTGTGTGGTCTGGTCAACATATTTTAGCCATGTTATTGTGACTCATCGCCTGCATACTTTTTCCATTGTGTTGGGGGATATGTGGTTAGCATTATTTCTTTGTCTTGTTGTATGGGTAGAGTATGTCTTTTGGGTGGGGGGGGGGGTTGTTGGGAGGGAGGGAGGGTATAATTCGAAAATCGCGCTATTTTTGGCCGGTAGCGGCGAAAATCGCGATTTTTGCCCGCCAGCTGCGAAAATCGCATGGTTTTGGCCGGTAGCGGCGAAAATCGCGCTATTTTTGCCCGCCAGCTGCAAAAATCGCATATAATTACCCAAGTGTAGTTACAGGATAACAGCTACGCTCGTGATGTCCCATCTTGCCAGTAATCTGTTGTATGATGCTTTGAAACTACTGACGGTTTTGGCCTCATCACCTTCTCACTTAGCTTGTTCTAACCATCTACCACTCTGCAAAAGTAAACGTTCCAATATTTTTTTGTTCTTTTGTTTCCATAACTTGAACCTGTGTTCTCTTGTTCTTGAAGTTGTTGGTTTCAGGAATTCCTCTGTCAATTTGGCCGATTCCTGTTAGTATTTTGTAAATGGTGATCATATCACCTCTTTTTCTTCCATCTTCTAGTTTTGGCATGTTTAACTCCTCTAGTCTCTCCTCGTAACCCTTTGTTTTTCAGTACCGGAAGCCATTTTGTAGCATGCCACTGTACCTTTTCCAGTTTGTGCTTCTTGAGATTTGGGCACCATACAACTTCTGCATATTACAGTTTTGGTCTCACAAAAGTTGTGAACAGTTTCTTTAGTATTTCACCATCCATATAATTAAAAACAAGTCTGCAGTTGGAAAGTGAGACATGCGCTCCTCTCACAATGTTCTTTGTGTTCCTGTGGCAATAGTTTACTATCTAAAAACACCCCAAGGTCTCTTTCTTTATTAGAGTTCTGTCATTCCTTTCTACATAATTTGTAAGTTGTTTGTCTCCTATTTACTCTGATTCAACATTCCATAACATTGCATTTGTTCACATTGAATTCCATTTGCCACTTAATGCTTGACGCATCTATTTTATCTAGATCAGTTTGAAGGTCATTACAATCATCTACGTCTCCCATCTTCCTCAGTATCTTGGCATCAGCTGTAAACATGTTCATTTAATTCTATATTCATTCTGGTATATCTATTATGTAGACGATGAACATTACTGGTGCAAGACATGAATCCTGTGGTACTCTGCTAGTAACACTCCTTCAGTCAGATACATTATCTTTGATTACTACCCTCTTCTGTCTGTGAGAATATTGTTCATCCATGTCATTTACTTCCTTACTTTACTTACTTACTTTACTTGCTTAGCTACAAGTCCGTACAATTGAACTCGTTAAAGAACTTTCTAAGTTCTCCCAAAGTGTCCTCTCATGAAATTGAATTAATCAACCGTTTCAGTGTCCCCATTCTCTTGTAGATTATATCGCAAAGCATATTTAATTTGCACCAGGATATGATCACTCTTTCCCAAGGGAGGAAGGTACTGGATTTCAAATATCTCTTCTTCGTTCCTGGTGAATATTAGATCCAATATTGATGGAACATCTCCTTCCCTCATTCTTGTGGCCTGCTTGACATGCTGATACTTGTATGTTTCCAGCAGGAGGTTTATAAATTTTCCTATCCAAATGTCCTCCGTTCTTGCTTCGTAGGCCTCCCAGTCTATTGCTTTCAAGTTGAAGTCCCCCAGTACCAACCGTTGTCATTTATCTTTATCACGATTTTACTATAATCTCTCATGACCGTTATGAGGCCCTCTCGTATGTCATATAGTTCCTCCTTTGTCCATGTCTTGCTTGCTGGTGGGTTGTGGAACATTCCTACTAGGAAGTGTACAATTACCTAATTGTAGTAATGGGTTGAGAGCCCGTGTCCCGTCTTCCCAGCATTCGTTGTCGTATAACGCTTTGAAATTACCGACGGTTTTGGCGACCACTACCACCTCACTTAGTATGTACTCACCTAGTTGTGTTTGCGGGGGTTGAGCTCTGGCTTTTTGGTCCCGCCTCTTAACTGTCAATCAACTGGTGTACAGATTCCTGAGCCTATTTGGCTCTATCATATCTACATTTGAAACTGTGTATGGAGTCAGCCTCCACCACATCACTGCTTAATGCATTCCATTTGTTAACTACTCTGACAATGAAAAAATTCTTTCTAATGTGTCTGTGGCTCATCTGGGTACTAAGTTTCCACCTGTGTCCCCTTGTTCGTGTTCCACCCGTGTCCCCTTGTTCGTGTTCCACCCGTGTCCCCTTGTTTGTGTTCCACCCGTGTCCCCTTGTTTGTGTTCCACCCGTGTCCCCTTGTTTGTGTTCCACCCGTGTCCCCTTGTTTGTGTTCCACCCGTGTCCCCTTGTTTGTGTTCCACCCGTGTCCCCTTGTTCGTGTTCCACCCGTGTCCCCTTGTTTGTGTTCCACCCGTGTCCCCTTGTTCGTGTTCCACCCGTGTCCCCTTGTTCGTGTTCCACCCGTGTCCTCTTGTTCGTGTTCCACCTGTGTCCCCTTGTTCGTGTTCCACCCGTGTCCCCTTGTTCGTGTTCCACCCGTGTCCCCTTGTTTGTGTTCCACCCGTAATTACCTAAGTGTAATTACCTAAGTGTAGTTACAGGATGAGAGCTACGCTCGTGGTGTCCCGTCTTCCCAGCACTCTTTGTCATATAACGCTTTGAAACTACTGACGGTCTTGGCCTCCACCACCTTCTCACTTAACTTGTTCCAACCGTCTACCACTCTATTTGCGAAGGTGAATTTTCTTATATTTCTTCGGCATCTGTGTTTAGCTAGTTTAAATCTATGACCTCTTGTTCTTGAAATTCCAGGTCTCAGGAAGTCTTCCCTGTCGATTTTATCAATTCCTGTAACTATTTTGTATGTAGTGATCATATCACCTCTTTTTCTTCTGTCTTCTAGTTTTGGCATGTTTAATGCTTCCAACCTCTCCTCGTAGCTCTTGCCCTTCAGTTCTGGGAGCCACTTTGTAGCATGTCTGCACCTTTTCCAGTTTGTTGATGTGCTTCTTAAGATATGGGCACCACACAACAACTGCATATTCTAGCTTTGGCCTAACAAAAGTCATGAACAATTTCTTTAGTATATCGCCATCCATGTATTTAAATGCAATTCTGAAGTTAGAAAGCATTGCATAGGCTCCTTGCACAATATTCTTTGTGGTCCTCAGGTGATAGTTTTCTATCTAGAACCACCCCTAGATCTCTTTCTTTATCAGAATTCTTTAAAGATTTCTCACATAATATATAGGTTGTATGGGGTCTATGTTCTCCTGTTCCACATTCCATCACATGACATTTATTAACATTAAATTCCATTTGCCAGGTGGTGCTCCATATACTTATTTTGTCCAGGTCTTCTTGAAGGGCATGACAATCATCTAAATTTCTTATCCTTCCTATTATCTTAGCATCATCAGCAAACATGTTCATATAATTCTGTATACCAACTGGTAGATCATTTATGTACACAATAAACATCACTGGTGCAAGAACTGAACCCTGTGGTACTCCACTTGTGACATTTCTCCATTCCGATACATTGCCTCTGATTACTGCCCTCATTTTTCTATCAGTCAGAAAATTTTTCATCCATGATAGAAGCTTACCTGTCACCCCTCCAATATTTTCCAGTTTCCAGAACAACCTCTTATGTGGAACTCTGTCGAAAGCCTTTTTTAGGTCCAGATAGATGCAGTCAACCCAACCATCTCTTTCCTGTAATATCTCTGTGGCTCGATCATAGAAACTGAGTAAATTCGATACACAGGATCTTCCAGATCGAAAACCATACTGTTTGTCTGATATTATATCATTTCTCTCTAGGTGTTCTACCCATTTAGTTTTGATTAGTTTTTCCAGTTTGTTTTTTCCAGTTCCAGTTTCCAGTTTGATTAGTGTGTGTGTGTGTGTGTGTGTGTGTGTGGATATAGCATGGTAAGTGCACATACCTAGTTGTATCTATGGGAAACAATTTTCCACCCTTAGCCTATTTCATTGCTAACATACCTGGTGCATTTATACTTTGCAATGTTTCAGTAATCTCTTAAACTTGTTTATGAAATTGTGAATGGCAGATGATTGAGCATCTCTGGTCCAGAGGGTCTTATTTTGTTCACTTTGGCACTAAGAGACTGGAACCACCGACCCCACAGTGTGTGGCTGAAGCTCTTCCGCCGAGTTATCGTGGTAGGCCCAATAGGAAAGTTTTCAGAGGCAGGAAACCTCTGCCCAATTGAGATTTTGATACTATCCCCGCCTCCCTCTTAAGCATGTAGGAACTAGTGATTGACGCCCATGTCATAAATTGTTAACCACACTACAGTATTGTGGAAAAAACGATGCTTATTTCCACGACAGTGTGGTTGACTATTTCTATGATTTAATTAAGGTCATTTATTTACCTGTCACACATCATTCAAATATTTCCTTACCATTCTCTAGCTCCTCTGGTTTAAGTTTACCTAGCCTGCCCGCATGGCTCATGTCTCGAGATTATTTCTGGTACCACCAGTCTTTTGGCAAACCAGCAGACATTCTCAATAATCTTCTTGTGTTTTAAGAAGTGAACTTGTGTTTTAAGAAGTGGAATTTCTGTGCCAGATCTGTATGCTTTAGGACTGGTTGAAGATTGTCTTGGTATAATATTCTGAAACAATTTCCTGCATTAGATTTTTATAATTCATCATGATGTTTGTTAGTCATGCATTTGCATGGTAAGGTTATTCTGGGGTTAAATCTGGGGCTACATCCACTCCTAGGACGATTACTCTTTGTTGACCAGACCACACACTAGAAATTGAAGGGACGACGACGTTTCGGTCCGTCCTGGACCATTCTCAAGTCGATTGTGAATGGTCCAGGACGGACCGAAACGTCGTCGTCCCTTCAATTTCTAGTGTGTGGTCTGGTCAACATACTTCAGCCACGTTATTGTGACTCATCGCCTGAACGATTACTCTTTGACTGTGACCCTTGTCAAGACTGTACTGACTTTGTGATCATCTGTCCCCTCTACCATACCTCTCTTGTGTGTTGCAGATTAAACCCCACCAGGCATTGGCCCTGCACACACACAATGTAACGGTCCCTGTTGTTACCTCGTTACAGCTTGTTGCAAAGAGGTTTCATCTGGTTATTATGTTTCAATGATATGTTAGAAAGTTGTTGCAACTTGCCAGATAATTTTTACAACTTGTTAGAAAGTTTTAGAATGTAAAAACTTGTTAGAAAGTTTTAGAACTTGTTTGAACGTTGCAACAACAGGGTAGTTTCATTGTGTGTTTGGCAGATGTGTTCCTATGAATGTATCCTTTTCAGGTGGTCCTGTTGTGTTGGTCTGTTACCAGTCCTTATTCCGCTCCCATCAATTGAGCATCATTTCCATAAATTATCATGTTTGCGACCCTACTTTCTCAAGAAGACTGACTGCATAAATCTGGAATAATAGTAGTTCAAGTAGTGAGTCTTGTGGTACCCTACTTGCTTCTTTCCTCCTTTGTGACTTGGGAGATGTACTTGTACTCCCTCCAGCCTGGGTCCTGGGTGTATAGAATGGGTGTGTTTTTATACTTGACAGTGTTTACAGCCAGTGGAGAGTGGAGACTGAGGGAGACTAGTGCCACTGAAAGGCTTCACCACCCTGCAAGAGTAGGCACACACACAACTGCTAGATTTCAAGCCCAACAAGTTTAAGGTAATGTAGATGGGAAAGGAGGATGGGTGTAGGTTATACCATTAGGGTCTGTAGTCAAGTATGAGAGTGAGAGACTTGGGAGTAGACCCAACATGTAGTACTTGAGGTGAAAGTGCAGGCGTTGATAGGATGACATGAACAGCACGACACACACTGGCTCGCAAGTATGAGAGTGAGAGACTTGGGAGTTGACCTAATATGTACTTGAGGTGCCGGTTCAAGCGTTGATAGGATGACATGAACAGCACGACACACACTGGCCCGCATAACACCGCTATTCGTGAACGTAAATTAGTCAATTTTCAAGGCCATTTACACTGTCTACATGTAACCAGTTTCATAAATGCAACACAGGATTGGAATCCCTCTCTAATGAAGTTGTCTAACTGAAAGTGTCTTGTGGTTTGCCAGAATACTAGTGGCTGAGCCAGTCTAAGCTACTATATGGCTACTATGTACAAAATCTTGCTGGGAATAGACATGGTGGATAAGGATGGCATTTTTAAACCAATTGAAAATAGGACAACATGACATGAGTGGAAGCTGAAAAGGCAAATGTGCCAAAGAGGATTACGAATATACTCGTGCAGGGAAGTGGGGAGGGGAGTAGGAAGTGAAATGTAGTGGACGTAACCATCATCCACACCGATCTATAGAGTAAACACCACACGTGGAGGAGTGTGAGCTGCTCCTTTCATGCATTGTCCCCGCCGCTGTAGGCGGTTGGCCTCCCTCTCACTCTAGGTCATTGTAACCCTCGCCATAGGTCACTGCCTCCTCACTCATTGCAGGGTGCTGCTCCCCCTCTTCACTGTAGGCCGTCACCCCTCCTCACTGCAGGCCGTCACCCCTCACTCACTGCAGGCCGTCACCCCTCACTCACTGTCACCCCAGGGGGCCTCGTAGCCTGGTGGATAGAGCGCAGGACTCGTAATTCTGTGGCGCGGGTTCGATTCCCGCACGAGGCAGAAACAAATGGGCAAAGTTTCTTTCACCCTAAGTGCCCCTGTTACCTAGCAGTAAATAGGTACCTGGGAGTTAGTCGGCTGTCACGAGCTGCTTCCTGGGGTGTGTGTGGTGTGGAGAAAAAAAAAAAAAGTAGTTAGTAAACAGTTGATTGACAGTTGAGAGGCGGGCCGAAAGAGCAAAGCTCAACCCCCGCAAAAACACAACTAGTAAACACTGCTGGCCGTCCCCCCTCCTCACTGCTGGCTATCCCCCCTCCTCACTGCAGGCCGTCCCCCCTCCTCACTGCAGGCCGTCCCCCCTTCCTCACTGCAGGCCGTACCCCCTCCTCACTGCAGGCCGTACCCCCTCCTCACTGCCGGCCGTCACCCCTCCTCACTGCGGGCCGTCACCCCTCCTCACTGCGGGCCGTCACCCCTCCTCACTGCGGGCCGTCACCCCTCCTCACTGCGGGCCGTCACCCCTCCTCACTGCGGGCCGTCACACCTCCTCACTGCGGGCTGTCACCCCTCCTCACTGCCGGCCGTCACCCCTCCTCACTGCGGGCCGTCACCCCTCCTCACTGCGGGCCGTCACCCCTCCTCACTGCCGGCCGTCACCCCTCCTCACTGCCGGCCGTCACCCCTCCTCACTGCGGGCCGTCACCCCTCCTCACTGCCGGCCGTCACCCCTCCTCACTGCGGGCCGTCACCCCTCCTCACTGCGGGCCGTCACCCCTCCTCACTGCCGGCCGTCACCCCTCCTCACTGCCGGCCGTCACCCCTCCTCACTGCGGGCCGTCACCCCTCCTCACTGCGGGCCGTCACCCCTCCTCACTGCCGGCCGTCACCCCTCCTCACTGCGGGCCGTCACCCCTCCTCACTGCGGGCCGTCACCCCTCCTCACTGCGGGCCGTCACCCCTCCTCACTGCCGGCCGTCACCCCTCCTCACTGCGGGCCGTCACCCCTCCTCACCGCAGATAACTGTTTACAAGGATATGAGTATTCCCAAAATTGTCCCAATAACTGTTTACAAGGGAATAAGAGAATTATTCGGGAAAAGTGCCAAGCCTTTGCAACTATATAGTACAAGGAATGGGTCAGGATAAGGGTTTGGGATGGGACGGTGGAAAGGAATGGTGCTCAACCACATGGACAGTCGGGGAATGAATGCCAACCTGCATGATTAATAAGTGTAGTTGTCCAAAAATGTAATTTTGTAAATTTAATATTAATTAAGAACAAGAAGAAGTCTATCCAGAGAGTTCAAACATGACAGTGAGAATGCGTGCGTGTAAGAGAGAATGAGAGCATGTGAGTTTGAGTACGAGAGAGAGAGAGAGAGAGAGTACAAGAGAGTGAAAGAGTGTACAAGAGAGAGAGTGAGCGCAATCACGACACAATGAGGTACAAGCACTACTGCTCAATTAGTTGTAATCGCCTAGTCATGCCTGCGGAGGTTGAGCCTCGGTTCTTTGGTCCCGCCTCTCAACTGTTAATCAACAGGTGTACAGGTTCCTGAGCCTACTGGGCTCTATCATATCTACATTTGAACTGTGTATGGAGTCAGCCTCCTCCACATCACTGCCTAAAAGCAGTGACACTGCTTTAAGTTTCCTTTTAACAAGTTTCCTTTAAAACTGTTAGGGACATTCCATCTGTTAACTACTCTGACACTGAAAACGTTCTTTCTAAAGTCTCTGTGGCTCATTTGGGTACTCGGCTTCCACCTTTGTCCCCTTTTCTGAGTTCCACCCGTGTTAAATAATTCGTCTTTATCTACTCCGTCCAAAATTCCCCTGAGAATTTTATATGTGGTTATCATGTCTCCCTGAACACTTTTGTCTTCCAGCGATGTGAGGTGCAATTCATGCAGCTTTTCCTCGTAACTCATACTTTACTTGTTAGTTCTGGGACTAGTCTAGCGGCATACCTTTGAACCATCTCCAGCTTCATCTTATGCTTGACACAGTATGAACTCCATGCTGGAGCTGCAAACTCCAGGATTGGTCTTACAATCAAATGCAAATTTGATTGTAAGACCAATCCTGGTGGGGAAGTAAGGAAACAAATGCCTTCTTACTTCCTCACTGGTAATCATAAGCTCCTCCAGTGATGCCTGGTTAGATATTTCCACCCTTATCTCGGGAACCTCTCCTTGCTCTAGTGTGAAGACCTCCTGGAATTTCTTATTGAGTTCCTCACACACTTTCCTGTCATTTGTAGTGAACCTGTCTTCCCCTACAGTTTTATTACCTGTTCCTTCACTGTTGTTTTCCTTCTGAAGTGGCTGTGCACCAATTTAGGTTAAGTCTTTGCTTTTCATGACACCAAGTAAGGCAATGTGATGTAGCAACTCAGAGTGGGAGCATAAGAGAGTGTGCGAATGTGAGCGTGAGTACAAGTATGAGTGAATGTAATGGTGAGCATGAGTTCTAGTGTGAGCAAGGGTGCAAATATGAGTGTCAGTGCACATGTGAAAGCGAGCTTGAGCGTAAGTGCAAGCATGATCATGAACGTAAATGAAGGCATGAATGCAAGTATGAGTGAAGGAAAGTGTGAGTGAGCATGAGTATGAGAGTGAGTACAGGTGTAATTACCTGTAATGTAGTTACAGAATGAGAGCTATCCTCGTGGTGTCCCGTCTTCCCAGCACACTTTGTCATATAACGCTTTGAAATTACTTATGGTTTTGGCCTCCACCACCTTCTCTCCTAACCTGTTCCAATCATTTACCACTCTTTTGCGAAAGTAAATTTTCTTATACAGTGGTACCTCGGCTTATGAGCGCCCCTGGTTACAAGTTTTTCGGGTCACGAGCAGGATTTGCTCAGAAAATATGTATTGGGATACGAGGGTGTTGATACGCATACGGGCCGACCTAGCGCATGGTGGCACGGCGATCACCACTCAGTTTACCAGTGCCTCGCGCCCAGTGACTATCCTGGCTGAATTCTTCACAAGGGTTTACCGTTTCTTTTCGGATTTTTTTGCTATTTGAGCATAAAATTTGTTATTATATATCTCGTCATGGGTCTCAAGAAAGTTAGTGGTAAGGTTTAACCAAAGAAAATAGTTGTGAGTAGAGGCAGTAGAGGATGTCCCTTCTTCATTAAGAAAATGTGTAAAGTATGGGAAGAACTGCAAAGTTTTGTTGAAAAGACTCACCCAGATAAAGCTGTAGCAGGCCGTTGCATTGACCTTTTAAACAACAATGTGATGTCTTACTACAGACAAGTGTTAAAATGTAGGGAAAAACAAGTGTCTTTAGACAGATTCTTAGTAAGACAAGCAAGCCGTGAGCCACAAGCAGGTCCTAGTGGTATGCAGGCAAAATGTGCCAGAGAGTGCACACCAGTGAAGTCCTCACTACCTGATGTTATAATGGAAGGGGACTGCCCTTCCAAGCAGTAACACCTCTCCTCCTCCTGTCCTCCCCACCATCTTCCATATGCCAACAGCAGTCATCAGCAAGGGTAAGTAATAACTTGAACATACTTTTCTAGTGTAGATTTCGATGAATTAGGTATACAGTTTAGTTGAAGTGAGGTTTTTGGGTAGTCAGGAACGGATTAATTCATTTCCCATTATTTCTTATGGGAAAATTAGCTTCGGTTTACGAGTTTTTGGGTTACGAGCCGTCTCCAAGAATGGATTAAACTCTCAAACCGAAGTACCCCTGTATTCCTTTGGCAGCTTTTTTACTTTGTTTAAATATATGACCTCTTGTTCTTGAAGTTCCAGGTCTCAGAAATTCTTCCCTATCAATTTTAGCGATTCCCATTACTATTATGAACGTAGTGATCATATCACCTCGTTTTCTTCTATCTTTCTATTTTTGGCATATTTAACGCCTCTAACCTCTCCTCGTAGCTCTTGTCCTTCAGTTCTGGGAGCCACTTATTGGCGTGTCTTTGCACGCTTTCAGTTTGTTGATGTGCTTCTTAACTCTTATGTGGCTCCGGGCTATTTAACACTTGTCACCCACAGGCGCATACCAAAAAAAAAAAATATATATTTTTTCTTCTAAACCTGTTTATTTATGTTCTCTGATCATGGGAAAAATAATAATAATATCGTAAGTGGCATATATTGCCCGCTATAGGGCGGGGAAGTCTGGCAAAAAACAGGCGCTGACTCAGCGTGCATCCCAGGCGGTCTGTTGATCGCCAGCTGTCAGGCCGGAGTTGCCACAAAGAGATAATTACCTAATCATTTCAATGTGTCTGATTGATTTTTCGTATTTTTTTGCTGTAATATTATTCAATAGTGTGTAGTGTGATATATTTATATAATAAAATGAGTGCATCATCGCTGTACTCAAACATATGGTGTGCATATTGTTGATTCAATTATTATGTTCATCAAGCAGTGAACAAATACTTTGTCGGTTATTACACTATATACACAGGTTATATATAAGTATCTGCATGTTTTGGTCACCTTAACACTTTCGCTCGGGGATGACGCAGCATTGCGTCATCCGTTTACTGGCGGTAATGCCGGGGATGACGCAGCATTGCGTCATCCACTTTAAAAATTCGCCAAAAATCAGGTTTGTATCCGATTTTTTGGGGACTGGTTTTAAAATGTGCGCCGATGTCTTCCCATTTCCTTTGTTGAGCCTCGTGGCCCTCAGGCGGCTTGGCACACGCCGTGGGCCCATTGTCTTTGCTCCACTGTTGTGACCAATGTCGTCTCCCCTCGCATCTCAAACGTGTGAACATTTCGGCTATTTTCCGTGGCTATATTTCTTACTGCGGCTTTAGAAACTATCAACGCTTACTCCACGATGGATAGTAATCATGAACAAGGCCCTTCCAGGAAGAAAATTGCGAAAGAAAGGCTTGAAAAGGGTGGGAATTGGGAGTGTAGTAGGAAGGCCTCTGAGCGCTCACTCACGGCTAACGCGTGGCCCGTCTTCAACTCGTCGGCGGTTGGAGCGTGACCAGGTGTTTTTTTTTATATGCTAATGTTCCTCTAGAGAATTTTATTACGAACCCATTGAGACCAAAATGAAAGACCTAGGACAAAAATTGAGGTGACCAGAGTGAAAATAGTGAAAACATTTTATCCCGTTTGCGTGCTCCCGGGTAACTCGTTCGCACTTTCTCTGTTTGCTGCGGGTAATTAGCCGGGCTTTTGGAGTTTATATGCATTTAGTGCTGTAGAGAATTTTATTGCGAACACAATGATACCAAATTTATTCTCGTAGAAGGAGAATTGAGGTGACAAAGTTGAAGAGAGTATACACTTTTCGGAATTAACGCGCGCTTCCGTGACACGCTGGGGCCCATATCGCCCTGTCGAGGGGTGGCGCGCGGGGTGAGCGAAAGTGTTAACAAACCACTAAGTTGCTATTATGAGTCAAAAAGCAACGAGGAGTGACCGCCACACACCAGCCAGCCACTCGCTGCCACTCCCTCAACACCTCACTCGCCCATATTCTCCTCCCACCATACTGTTTTTGCTTTTATTCACTATATACAGATGTTATATATAAGTATCTACATTCGTGTTCACCATAACGAACCACTAAGTTGGTATGCTGAGTGGCAGTGGCAGCCAGTGGCAACCCGCCACTGGCTGCTATTTCCTCCCTCTCTCCCTCAACTCACCTGACTCGCCCACATTCTCCTCCCACAATACTGTTTTTGCTTGTATTCACTATATACAGATGTTATATATAAGTACATGTTTTGTTCACCACAACTGTGCAACTAAGTTGATATAGTTAGTTCAGGCACTAAGAGACGTCGCTACAGTCAGGTGGCGGCTGCTTCCCTCACACATTCAAGGTCTGACACACTAAAATTTCACCCCAACAATACTGTTTGTGGTGTTATTACCCTATATACAGACTTTATATATAAGTATCTACATGTTTTGTTCACCGTAACTCTTCAAGTAAGCCGGTATAATGCCCCAAGAGCATAGTGGCCACACCTACCAACATGACAAATCATGCAGATGTTGCCACACCCATCACCAAAATGGCTTCTTCCCCACACTCCTTTTGCTGTTATTACACTGTATATACACCTTATATATAAGTACAGGCATACCTCAGAATAAGAGTTTAATCCGTTCCTGGAGACGCCTCGCCTTCCGAAAACTCGCATTCCGAAGTTAATTTCCCCATAAGAAATAAAGGGAAATGAATTAATCCGTTCCTGACTACCCCAAAAACCCCACATCAAACTAAATTTTTATACCTAATTTACCTAATTCATCTAAATAAACCTACAAAACTGTGTTCCAGTTATTACTTACCTTGCTGTCGAGTGCTGTAGGCGTATGGAAGATGGTGATGAGGGGGGAGGAGGAGAGGAGTTACTGTTTGGAAGGGGAGTCCCCTTCCATAATCACATCACATAACCCCATGCCTTGTAACACTATGGATACCACTTCTCTTTCTAAATTTTTCAAACCAGCCCCTGCTTGCCTTAAACTCTTTCTTATCTGCATCACTCGTTGCAGGGGTATTCTTTAGAAGGTCTTCGTGCAACACCCTGGCTTTCTCACAAATAATGGCCTCCGAAACACTATCACCCCTCAACTCCTTGTCGTGTATCCAAATTAATAACAACTTTTCCACTTCTTCAAGTATTTGTGGTCTTTGTGCCGTTAATGTTCTTACTCCTTTTGCCACTTTAGCACCCATAATCTTATTTTTCTTCTTAAGTATAGTGCATATTGTTGATGTGGCTTTGTTGTACTGCCTACAAAGTTCAACAACACGTGTACCGTTCTCATGCTTCCGAATGATCTCTTGTTTCTCCTCTATTGTCATCCTCACATGAGCTTTCTGGCCTTTATCCTTACCACTGGCTTTCTTGGGACCCATGGTGAGATATATAATAACAAATTGTATAGACAAATCACCAAAAATCCAACAAAACACTGAAAATCCGCGAGAAGAATTGATGTGGGGGTAGTCACTGAGCGCGAGACAATAATAAACTGAGGGGCGGAGGGGCGACGAACGCGCTAGGTCGGCTGTACGCGTATCAACAAACTCGCGTCCAAACTCGCCTCCCGAAGTAACCCTCGCCTTCTGAGACAAATTTTTGGAGTAAATACACCTCGCCTTCCGAAAACCTCGCATACAGGGACAATCGCATTCCGAGGTACCACTGTATCTACATTCGTGTTCACCATAACTGACCACTAAGTTGGTATGCTGAGTGGCAGTGCAGCCCGCCACTGGCTGCCACTCCCTCCCTCCCTCCCTCACCTCACCTGACTCGCCACCATTCTCCTCCCACCATACTGTTTTTGCTTTTATATACAGACATTATATATAAGTATCTGCATGTTTTGTTCACCATAGCGAACAACTAAGCTGCTATAGTGAGTCCAGACAGTAAAAGGTGGTCACAGAGAGTCAGCAGACAATGCTACCTCCCTCCCCACCAAGATTACTCCTCCCACTACAGCGCTAATTATCACAACAATCCTGCTATTATCAGAATCCTGGTCATTTTTATCACAATCAGGGGTCTTCTGTAATACTATCATTGCTAAATAATAGCATGAACATGTATATTATGGCATTTTTAGGCGATGCTGTGATCACAAGCTGAACAGCAGTGCTGTGAGCTAATGCTGCGTGCGTCAGGCTTGGTAGCTCACTCAATACTGAGGCCCCTTGCACCTGGGAATTTGGCCCACAATTTTTTTTTTAAATGGCGTCTGTTTACAAGAGCCCTGATGAAGGTGAGGTGAACCCTGTCTATCCGCGGTCCGTTTAAATCTTGCGTAGTACTCCAATACATCATATGATGTGGAGCGCAAGTTACTGCAAGTCACCGAACACATCGTATGATGTGTAGCGCACTTAAAGGGTTAAGATATGGGCAAAATCCATATCACTTGTACCATACAACCGCTGCATATCCCAACTTTGACCTAACAAAAGTCGTGAACAATTTCTTTAGTATTTCGCCATTTATGTATTTAAAAGCAATTCTGAAGTTAGAAAGTGTAGCATAGGCCCCTCGCACAATGTTCATTTTCACACATTTTCTTAATGAGAAAGGGACATCCTCTACTGCCTCTACTCAACTATTTTCTTAGATTGACCCTTACCACTGACACTCTGGGACCCATGGCGAGATATACAGTATAATAATTACTTTTTATGTTTCAAATACCCCAAAACCCAAAAAACACTGAAATTCTTAACAAAGAATTCAGGCATGATTGTCACTAGGTGGGAACCACTGGTAAACCGAGGTGCGGTCACCGTGCCACCACGTGCTAGGTTGGCCCATACAAACTCATTTCCCGAGGCAAAGTTCGTAACCCGATTCAGATTTTCCAAAGAAACTGGGCTCGTAACCCGAAAAGTTCGTAAAGACGGGCATTCATAAGCCGAGGTGTCACTGTGTGTTGATGTAAAAGGCAATTAGAAAGTGGAAATTGATACTATTGAATTTGGGCAAACCAGAAAAGTTCTTGTACTGATGTAAAGAAAACTTAATCTAACCTAACCTTCCTAGACCTAATACACTGTCTTATATAGTACATATGTGCTATACTAGGCTTAGGAATTTTTAAGTTTGGTTTTTACCTATATTTTTTTTTTAGAATATAAAGTGAATAGTACAAGATTCTATTATCTAACTGTCCATTATGTCTATGTATGTTCGATGGTTCAGATAGGTTCAAAAAGTTGTATCTAAACTGAAGGATGGGGTGACTTTACACTCCTACCCACTAGCCTAGTACAGGTACGTGTTGTGTTTCAATCTAACTGCTCTGACTTTCACATTCTTTGTCAAATCAGATCTTAAAGTTGTGGATGGAAGTCACTTTCACAACTTTCTTTGGCAGAACATTCCACTTGTTAACTACCCATAAAGAGTATGTGTACTTTCGTACATCCCTTCGGCTCATTTGCATTTCTGGATGGCCTTTCAACTTGCAACTTTGGCCTCCACGCTGGTTTGGGAAGGTAAAGACCTCCCGAAATCTTCTGTCGAGTTCCTCGCATGCCTCTTTATCATTCTCTGTGAGACCTCTTGTTTCTTCAGTCTTTCATTTTTCTCCTTATATGGCTATAAGACAGCTTTGCTTGTTCCTTAGCTTTTGCAGCAATGTCATTTTCAAATTGCTTCTCGGCTTCCCTTCTAATTTGGGTGTATTTATTTCTTGTTCTCTTTAGGGCCTCTCTGTTGTTCTTTGTTCCCCATTTCTCTGTAATTTTTCCAGAATTTGTTCCATATTTTTTTCCCCATTATTATTATTATTATTATTATTATTATTATTATTATTATTATTTATTATTTTTTTTGTCGTTAATCTCTCCTTCGTTGCCAATTGAACTTTACTGTTTTCGTCCACCTCCTTCTTGAGTGGTGTGAATTATTCCGTTGCCTGTGCACATTTCACAGCAATGAAATTCACAGCATCTCATTTGCTGACTTGCCTTCCATTTCTCTTTCCCACTGGATTCCCACAGAAAGTCTCTCATCCTGTTGTAGTCCCTCACGTCTGTAATCTCTCTCCTTCAATGAGTTTCTTTGTGTAATCTATTCTTTCAGCTCCACTACGTATTCAAGCATGACAATGCAGTGGTCGCTAGCTCCTAGAGGCATCTCGTCCTCCTAATACTCTGCCCTCGGCAACACGTCCCCATGGAGACGTTACTGGGTACTGACCACCCACCTTCAATACAGACACCCTCGAAGTACAAGAACATTTAACCCCTTAGACAGCTGTTATTGTTGATTCACGGGGTAATGCGGTTATCATTTGAAGATTTAACAAATTATTGTCTGGGTTTTACATGTATGATGCAAATATGGATATGAAAGCTCTCTGTGGATGTAAATATAGAAAAACCAGTGATAAAACCACCAGTGAAACAACGGAGGATAAAACAGGAAGTGTCAGTAAGGTCCAGCACCAGGTGTTGACAAGTACCAGACGCAGCCTTGCAGAGCGCCTCCTCCCAGTGAAGCAATAAATATTCACTTATTTTGTGTGTGCTTTCATTTTGTATACAAATTAATAATTCTATAATGAAAAATTATTTGGTGGAATTTGTTTAGTTTTTTGTGCATAAGCGGGTATGACCATTTCTCCATAGCCACTGGCTAAGGGTAACACTTTGACCATGCCGTGTGTAATTACCTAAGTGTAATTACCTAAGTGTAGTTACAGGATGAGAGCTATGCTCGTGGTGTCCCGTCTTCCCAGCACTCTTTGTCATATAACGCTTTGAAACTACTGACGGTCTTGGCCTCCACCACCTTCTCACTTAACTTGTTCCAACCGTCTACCACTCTATTTGCGAAGGTGAATTTTCTTATATTTCTTCGGCATCTGTGTTTAGCTAGTTTAAATCTATGACCTCTTGTTCTTGAAGTTCCAGGTCTCAGGAAGTCTTCCCTGTCGATTTTATCAATTCCTGTTACTATTTTGTACGTAGTGATCATATCACCTCTTTTTCTTCTGTCTTCTAGTTTTGGCATATTTAATGCTTCTAACCTCTCCTCGTAGCTCTTGCCCTTCAGTTCTGGGAGCCACTTAGTAGCATGTCTTTGCACCTTTTCCAGTGTGTTGATGTGCTTCTTAAGATATGGGCACCACACAACAGGTGCATATTCTAGCTTTGGCCTAACAAAAGTCATGAACAATTTCTTTAGTATATCGCCATCCATGTATTTAAATGCAATTCTGAAGTTAGAAAGCATTGCATAGGCTCCTTGCACAATATTCTTTATGTGGTCCTCAGGTGATAGTTTTCTATCTAGAACCACTCCTAGATCTCTTTCTTTATCAGAATTCTTTAAAGATTTCTCACATAATATATAGGTTGTGTGGGGTCTATGTTCTCCTATTCCACATTCCATAACATGACATTTATTAACATTAAATTCCATTTGCCAAGTGGTGCTCCATATACTTATTTTGTCCAGGTCTTCTTGAAGGGCATGACAATCATCTAAATTTCTTATCCTTCCTATTATCTTAGCATCATCAGCAAACATGTTCATATAATTCTGTATACCAACTGGTAGATCATTTATGTAGACAATAAACATCACTGGTGCAAGAACTGAACCCTGTGGTACTCCACTTGTGACATTTCTCCATTCCGATACATTGCCTCTGATTACTGCCCTCATTTTTCTCTCAGTCAGAAAATTTTTCATCCATGATAGAAGCTTACCTGTCACCCCTCCAATATTTTCCAGTTTCCAGAACAACCTCTTATGTGGAACTCTGTCGAAAGCCTTTTTTAGGTCCAGATAGATGCAGTCAACCCAACCATCTCTTTCCTGTAATATCTCTGTGGCTCGATCATAGAAACTGAGTAAATTCGATACACAGGATCTTCCAGATCGAAAACCATACTGTCTCTCTGATATTATATCATTTCTCTCCAGGTGTTCTACCCATTCAGTTTTAATTATTTTTTCCAATATTTTGACTTACACTTGTCAATGATACAGGTCTATTCTTGAGGGGGGTCTTCCTTGCTGCCACTTTTGTAGATTGGAACTATGTTAGCCTTTTTCCACACGTCTGTTACAATTCCTGTACACGGGGATGTCTGAAAAATCAGCTGAAGGGGCATGCTGAACTCAGGTGCACATTCTCTCTGGGCCCATGGTGAAACTCCATCTGGGCCAATTGCTTTGTTCTTACTTAGCTCCAGGAGCATTTTTTCACTTCATCTCTAGACACCTCTATGTGCTCTATGTTGTTCTCTGGAATTCTTATTGTGTCTTGTTCCCTGAAGATTTAATTTTGTACAAACACACTTTATAATTTTTTGTTTAATGTTTCACACATTTCCTTTTCATTTTCCGTGAATCTGTCTCCCATTTTCAACTTTGAATATTATCCTTTACCTGCAGCTTGCTTTTATTGAATTTATAGAAAAGTCCTGGATCTGATTTACATTTGTCTGCTAAAAGTTCCTCTCTGCCTCTTTCCTTACTAACGTGTAGTTTTCTTTCTTCTTTGTATCGCTGGTATGTTTGGGGATTTGGCCTCTTCCTATAATGATTCCATGCTTGTGTCTTTTGATCTCTGGTCCTCTTGCAATTTCTGTTGACCCAACCCTGTTTCCCAGGTCTGCATCTCTGTTTTGGTATGATTGTTTGTGTGCCTTCATCGCATATTTAAAAAAATTTGGTATTCATCTCATTTACTTCCTTGCCTAGCAACAAGTCTGTCCAATTATACCCATGAACATTTTTTCAAAGTTCCCCATAGCGTCCTCTCTTGCAATCGAGTTATCAACTGTTTCAATGTCCCCATTCTCTACTAGATTATATTGAGAAACATATTTAATGTCCGACACATGATCACTCTTTCCCAAGGGAGAAAGATGATCATGTCCTTCTGGGACATGATCACCTTCCTGGAACTCATGATCCGGGAACTCACCCCAGATGTTGGGTGAACTGGGACTCATGATCAATAGAATAGGAATAAAAATTCACGTACAGGACTGTGTTTCCTAGGACAGGGAGGATGAGGGAGGGAGGTTACCTTGTGATGATTTGATGAGGGTGGTTACCTTGTGATGATTTGATGAGGGCGGTTACCTTGTGATGATTTGATGAGGGCGGTTACCTTGTGATGATTTGATGAGGGTGGTTACCTTGTGATGATTTGATGAGGAAGGGAGGTTACCTTGTGATGATTTGATGAGGGAGGTTACCTTGTGATGATTTGATGAGGGCGGTTACCTTGTGATGATTTGATGAGGGAGGTTACCTTGTGATGATTTGATGAGGGAGGTTACCTTGTGATGATTTGATGAGGGCGGTTACCTTGTGATGATTTGATGAGGGCGGTTACCTTGTGATGATTTGATGAGGGCGGTTACCTTGTGATGATTTGATGAGGGCGGTTACCTTGTGATGATTTGATGAGGGCGGTTACCTTGTGATGATTTGATGAGGGCGGTTACCTTGTGATGATTTGATGAGGGCGGTTACCTTGTGATGATTTGATGAGGGAGGTTACCTTGTGATGATTTGATGAGGGAGGTTACCTTGTGATGATTTGATGAGGGAGGGAGGTTACCTTGTGATGATTTGATGAGGGAGGTTACCTTGTGATGATTTGATGAGGGAGGGAGGTTACCTTGTGATGATTTGATGGAAGGAGGTTACCTTGTGATGATTTGATGAGGGAGGTTACCTTGTGATGATTTGATGAGGGAGGTTACCTTGTGATGATTTGATGAGGGAGGTTACCTTGTGATGATTTGATGAGGGCGGGAGGTTACCTTGTGATGATTTGATGAGGGAGGTTACCTTGTGATGATTTGATGAGGGAGGTTACCTTGTGATGATTTGATGAGGGAGGGAGGTTACCTTGTGATGATTTGATGAGGGGGGTTACCTTGCGATGATTTGATGAGGGAGGGAGGTTACCTTGTGATGATTTGATGGAGGGAGGTTACCTTGTGATGATTTGATGAGGGAGGTTACCTTGTGATGATTTGATGAGGGAGGTTACCTTGTGATGATTTGATGAGGGAGGTTACCTTGTGATGATTTGATGAGGGAGGTTACCTTGTGATGATTTGATGAGGGAGGTTACCTTGTGATGATTTGATGAGGGAGGTTACCTTGTGATGATTTGATGAGGGCGGGAGGTTACCTTGTGATGATTTGATGAGGGAGGTTACCTTGTGATGATTTGATGAGGGAGGTTACCTTGTGATGATTTGATGAGGGAGGGAGGTTACCTTGTGATGATTTGATGAGGGGGGTTACCTTGCGATGATTTGATGAGGGCGGGAGGTTACCTTGTGATGATTTGATGAGGGAGGCATTCACATCCGCCTTCCCTCCCTGCACTTGTGGCTCGCGAGACCCCAGTCAGCTGGTGGGTGTTTCATCATGCCAGGAAGCAGACTACACCACACTTGTTGTGCATCAACTTTCATTTAAATGAAAATGCATTCCAACTTTATATTACAGTCTTGAGCAGTATGATTGCTCCAGTATGACATCTTGCCAATAGAAAGTCAGCATTGAATTAAATTAAATATGTATCAATTTCTGAGTGAGACCCATTGGCTCCTGTGGTGTTTGTGTGTTACTGAGGAAGTCTTGATTGTAGGGTTGATGTAAAGCCATTACTTGGTTACTGACTTTAATACTTAAGATGTTACATGACTAGTAGCTACCAAGCTTGGCGGGCGTCCTGTACGCTCTTGTTTACCTTCTCTGGCGTCTGCTCCGCCACACATAGAAAACGGATGGTACCATTTTCTGTGAACATGACAGCTCCCTAAAGCTACTATGTGATGAGATGGTACCATGTACTAGATCTCATCGGCTGTAGAGTTCTATAGATTTACAAGAGACTAGTACCAGAACTTGCCTTTCCCCCTCATTTTGGAATGAGGGGGGAGGGCCAATGGGGGCCACCATTAACACTGAAATGGTGACATTTTATGTTTGCCAATTCACCTAGAAAGCCAATCAGAAGACCCGAGTCAAATCACTGCTGAATTCAAAGAGAGACCAAATCTTTGAAAGCCACCTAAAGAACTCTTCAAACTATGTAAACAAACGATCGAGTTTTCTTGGATTGGCACGAGCTCGTTTGCCACACCTCTCCCACTTGTTTGGGGGGAACGGGGCAAAGGTAGCTCACTGCTTGCTGGGGTCTGAGCTCCCAGTTCTACAAGTGATACAGTGTGTACCAGGTCTCCCCTCCTCGGCTCCTGTATTCTGCCGGTTCAGCTAAGTGGTGGCTTGTCCTTGGTGGTATTTCCTGTACACTGCAGTATAGGGTGAGCCTAGTTTTGAATGTACTTGGAGCTGCAATTGTGCAGGGTTACCTTCCCTGTGTGCTCTCTAGTGCTGCCCTTGTATTGCCAGAGTTATCTTGAGTGTTCCAGTCACTTTCTTAAAGGTCCTCCTTGCTTGTGGTGGCCCGTGCCCACGGTAAGTCAGGAGTGTTGGAATTTTCCTGCCTTAACTTAGGTCAGGTGTAACATTAGCTGATGGGGCACACTGGTGATTCCTACGCTTTTCTCAGTGTGCAAAAGTTGGCCTTGACAGTCACGTGAGCCTGGGTATGTCTGCTTACTTTCATGTCCAGTGTAGCAGTCCCACTGTCTGGACATCCTGCATGGTTTACCCTTTGGGCCCTGGAAATCCCCTGTGGGTTTGGTGGTCCTGCTTTTGCTTTGTGTGAGTTTGAGGGTTGTTTGTTGTCTGAGGTACTGGGCAATGATCATTTCTTCTGCCTCTACCATTCTGCCTGTTGGGTCGGCGACACCTTCGATCACAAGTCAAGTGGCGTTTTCTCTCTCTATGGGACACCTAAACACTGGAGATTGTTTTAATTTCCGTATGGCTCATTTGGGCCCTTTTTGTACACCTGTGTCACTACATTCTAGTCCCTCGTATGCTAACACGCCTCTCCTCCTCCCATGACCATTCCAGAGAAGTGTTAGTTTGTATAATATGTGTGCATGCTAAAGGGCTGGGATATATGCTCAGGTGCACTCTTGTGCGTTCCAATATGTGTGTGTGTATGCTTAATTTACTTTTATGTTTGATAGTGTTTTGAAGAGATGTAAAAATGATTGATATATTACTACAGAGGATGGTTATAATGTGTGTTGCAGGATAAGGGTTCCTTCTACCTGGTGTTTGAATATATGGACCATGACCTGATGGGCCTTCTGGAGTCCGGCATGGTGGAGTTCTCGGAGCAGCACAACGCTTCTATCATGCGCCAGCTTCTTAATGGCCTTAATTACTGCCATAAAAAGAACTTCCTTCACAGGGATATTAAGTGCAGTAATATTCTGATGAATAACAAGTAAGTAGTGGCTTGTACAGCTTGTTCTTTCTATGAAATTGACTGTACCAGCTTACCACTAGTGGAGATGCATGTAATTATATATGGGATGGAAGATGTATGTAATTATATATATGGAAGGAGGGTGAGGGGTAGAGGGAACAGTGGGTATTAATGCCATACAACAGAGGGAGGGAGGGAGCACTAGGCCCAACTGGGCAGAAAACATTTGTAGAGTCGGTGAAAGTTAACACATGAGTGGAAAGGACCATAATTTAAGTAATGAAGCATGCTGCATCATCCTAGTGTAATTACTTGAGAAACATTGTTAAGAAAGATGAAAGTTGCTGATTATCAAGAAGGCAGATGAGGAGATTACAAATGTCAGTGTAGAGGAACGAATCAAAATGGAGAGAAGTGCTCTCAAGAGTATTGACGTGTAAATGCTAGAGGCTGTGGATGGAGTAATGAAACTGACAAATAGTCACGCCATTTAAAAATTTTGTTAGCAAACACAAAAGCTCCGTGATATAGAATGGAGAACAAAACAAAGTTGAAGACTAGGGGATTTAGAATGATGCAGGTGGAAAGGGTTATGGTTGCAGATGAACTAGAGAAATGCAGACATAATTATAATGTTCACAGGTAACCTAGGAACATGACCATACTAGGGATGGGCACAAGGCTAAGTGACCAATTAGACTCCCTTTCCGTTACCCTAATTATTAGTGGAACCTTGGGATTAGTTATTCTTCTCCTTCCCCTTCTATAGTTAGGAGTCCTCTTCATTACACCCCCCCTATCTGCATCACCACCACGCACCCTCCCACTTCTATGAAAGATTTTCATCCTTCAACTCTCCATCCATATCCGTCACAACTTCTACTTCATCTGCTGCATATCCAGCCACTTCCCAAAGTCTCTCACTTGTCTGACCACTTCACAACCTCCATTAGTTCTCCAGATACCTATACAACTCTATATTTCCCTCCACATACTTTTTTTTCCGTCATATCCACTAGACTTATCACTTGTAATACTAGTAACACGTTATCAATTAGACCTGCTCACCAATAACTCCCACCTCCACCACTAGATGGGGCGCTGCTTCACTTCCAGATAACATTCCTATCTTCACCACACTCCACCCCTCTATACCTTCCAAGTTACCTTCCTCGTCTTTACCCCCCTTCTCCAACCCGTTAGTGCCCACCCTTGTCCCGAGGATCTCGCCCATACCCGTCTCCAGTATGCCACCTGTTCTGGAGCGCCCTTTGCCCACTGCCTCGAGCCAGATGGAGCTAATAACATTAGACATAATACTGGTATAACAAGGGTTGTGAAAACAAAAGGTGTAGGGTTATCTCTGATGCAGCATTTCCCAGGATTACCAGTTCATATGCAAGGGGAAGAAACCAGAGAACCTAAGGAATATTATGCCTTGTAATGAAGCAAGAGTGGGACCTTGAGGAAAGTAATATTGTAGTAGCAACTTGAAGGCTTCATCATAAGGAGCCTCGCTGCTAAGTGGACAGTGCTCGGGAGTCGTAGTCCTAAGGGCCCGGGTTCAATTCCCAGCCGAGGCGGAAACAAATGTGCAGTTTCTTTCCTGGCAGTAAATTTACCTAGCAGTAAATAGGTACTTCGAGAGTTAGACAGCTACTATGGGCTGCTTCCCAGGGATGTGTGTATGTGCGTGTGTCAGTTGGAAATGTATGTAGTAGACATAATAGAGGAAAAATAGATGGTTAGAAAGGCGAGGTCCAAGAGCTAATACCTCGATTCTGCAGACAAATAGTAGTACAAATAGTAAATACAGGAACAATAAGAGAGGAAGAGAGACAGTAACAGAGTCGGAGACTGGGCCATGGGGCCGTTGATCCCTGGACCCGCTCCATAGGAGCCAACTTGGTTGGTATTCAGAGGGTAGCAGATAGAGACAAGGCTCCTAAAAACCAGAGACTGATCATGGGAAATTTGATTGAGAATAAGAACAACCATGGAGGAGGAGAAACTTGATGATAGCGACCTCGTGATAAACACGCAAAAGGTAGAGAGATTGAGAGATGATCTGCCAGGGGCCAGATTCACGAAGCAGTTACGCAAGTACTTACTTGCGTAACTGCTTCTGAAATATTGAAGTGGACATCTTTCCTCAATCTTTGACGGCTTTGGTTATATATCTTAAACAGTTTACAAGCATGAAAACTTCCCAAGCAACTGTTGTTATTGTTATAAACAGCCTCCTGGTGCTTCAAAGCTAATTAACTGTTTAATAATTGTAAAGAAAGCCACCAAAGATTGAGAAAAGATGTGCAGGTTTGTAAGTACTTGCGTAACTGCTTCGTGAATCTGGTCCCAGGTAGGTAATACCTGGCTCTAACCTAGACTGTGGCAGACATTAATTACATTCTTTATCAGAGTACTGCTGGGGGTGTGGGCAAGGTATAGTTATTTAAGAACATAGATAGTAGTGCCAGTATTGTGTTAGTACCTCCTTCAGTCAGGTGCTGTCAAAACATATGTACACCATTTTCTTGTTCCATCTTTATTTCATTACAAAAATAAAATATTGAATGTAATTCCAAATGAATATACAGTTCTGTAATTGCAGTAAAAATACTTTGTTTAGAACATTCAAAATAAGACATTTTAATATAAATGTTATATGTCAGAAAAATGCATTTCCTGCTTCTTTATAGTTTTTGCATTACATAATTCCCAAATTAATATATTTCAGAGGCCAAATCAAGTTGGGTGATTTTGGTTTGGCTAGATTGTTCAGTTCAAATAAGGAGCGGCCATACACGAACAAGGTCATCACACTCTGGTATCGTCCTCCTGAGCTACTGCTGGGAGAGGAGCGTTATGGGCCCGCCATTGATGTGTGGTCGTGCGGGTGTATCCTCGGCGAACTCTTCCAAAAGCGGCCACTTTTTCAGGTTGGTGGTTGTTTTCACTAGCTTCAGTTTTGTGAACGTTGAATCATATGAGAAGTTCAATGCACCCATATTCACATCTGGGTGCAGTTATGTGAATGGCTTAGGTAACTATCAGCACACGTGCACATTATGCTGGATACTGGGAATAGGTTGCGATGATATTGTTTGAATATTTGAGAACTGTGCAGAGAGGAGACATTCCATAGTGAACCACCAAAAAGGCTAAATGTTTTGGGTATGGCTAGTGTTGAGCAAAAGTTTTGACTAAGCAGCTTAGAGTGAACATGAAGTAATTACCTAAGTATTGTTACTGGATGAGACTTTTGCTCGTGGTGTCCCGTCTTCCCAGTACTCTGTCATATAACGCTTTGAATCTACTGACGCTTTAGGCCTCCACCACCTTCTCACTTTTCAACTATCTACCACTGTTTGCAAGAGAAAACTTTCTAATATTTTTTGGCACTTTTTTATTTCTGGGGAGAGCCCCGACGGCTCCCTAGAGCTATCCAGGTTTATATGTATCTATTAGCTTTCTGGTATCAGTTAAAGTGCATGGAGTTCCTGCCTACTGGAGACAACGAGCCAGAACCTGGCCCCCTCAGAGAGGCACGAGGAGCAGTGGCCAAGAACCGGCAGTTCTGATGGCTGATGTGATACTGGCAAGTTGTGTGTGTCTGGCTCTTGTTTTGATTTCAGTTACTGTGCCTTGTGGCATGGTCTGTCTCTACAGGTGGTGTGTGAGCCAGGAGTAATATTCTACGGTACTTGGGCTGCATGCGCCTAGGGTTTCCTGCCCTAGGTGCCCTGTAAGTACTGCCCTTGGGGCTTGGGGCCACCTTCCACAAGTCACCTTGGGGCCTACCTCTGCTGTGTATTTTACTGCTCGGTAATCAGCCGCCCTTGGAATCAGCTGGGGTTTTTGTTGCCCTTGTTTGCCTCTGGGTAGGAGGTAGTTTTCGTCACTGGTAGGAGCGCGAGGTATTGCACAGCTAGTTATCACATATTATAGCAGCTGACTCTGTTCCACCTGGGTACATTATACTCTTGCGGGGTTTTTCTTTTGTTTTTGTTTTCCTGCCTAGTGAGGGGTCTGCCTTTGGTTGCTTTTCCCCCCTTTCTACATTTGGGAGTCATTCTATATACATCTCTGTATCAGGTGGTACCCCCATGCTAGGGCCCCCCATGAGTGGACACGTCCCAGGAGTTCAGCTTTTAGAAGTTTGCTTGGTAGTTTTGTGTGCTGGTTCGCAGTACCCTGCCTGAGCTTCCCTGAGCGTGATTCCAAGACTAAGGGCCCTGGGAAACCCCACAGGAGCTCTGTAGTCCGATGGATGTGACCCCAAAGTCCCGTCTCGCTTCGTGCAAGGTTGATGGTTGCTCTGTCCCCTTGTCTCAGGGTGACAGTATGTAACCGGTTGTGCCTCCGCCATGCTGCCTGTCGGATCAGTGATTCTTTTGACCCGGAGTCGTGCGACGTTTGTTCTTTGTAGGTGCTCCAGTTCACCCAAGCTACTGAACATAATATGAGGGTGCAGGCGGCAGAGGAGTTGCATGCTCGGTTTAAGTTGCTGCAACGTGATAGGCTCGTTGCTTCCCCAGATGCTCTGAAGCTGCCATGTTTTGGTTATATGGACCCGGACTAGAGGGGTGGGAGTGGCTTCGACTTTGGTTCTGTACGCTCTTCCTTGTCCTTCCCTTTAGGTTATTCGTCTGGTGTCCCCCCCCCCCCCTCCCCATCCTTGCTTCTGGCTTCGAAATGTCAGAGGGTTTCAGACATTTTCAGAGTCGGGGCAGGATTTAGTTGGTGTTGAGACTCGGGCGGTTTCGGGGAAGTCCCTTTCTGGGGTGGCGGTGGAGGCATTCGAGCTTCATCCTCCAGCCGGAGCTTCTGGGTCTGACCAGTGGGCCCCTTTAGTTCCTGCCTTTATGGCTGTTCTTGCTGACGGCTCGGTCCTGAGTCCTTGGGGTGAGGTTCCCGGTGCGGGGGAGGGGTTGACTTGGGGGCCTTGGGCCCAGTTGGACCCCGCCTGGGTTTTTGTACCCTTGAAGCGAGGCTTGGTGTTACAAGGAGAGGGGGTTCTCTTTTGCTCCCTACTGGTACGAATTGAATTTGGCGTTTACTCCTCCCTTGGTTCGGTTCCGTGATCCAGTGGGTTCCTCGGTCCCGTCCTTCCGGAGGTTTTTGGTTTCCCTTGTCCCGTCACATGTGGTGTGGGAAGCCCTTGTGGCTTACCTCCTGCGCAACCTGGATTATGCTTTCGTGATGGATAAGCGTTTCTTCGTATATGGATCTTCGTGTCCATACTGGGTTTGTTATGAAGTTCCGGAGTCGTCCTAGTTAGCAGACTGCCCGCTCTTCTGTTGGAGGCTTGGCATGCGTTCTGTCTGTCCTGCGTGCTTGAGTGGAGGGAGGCTCAGACGGCATTGCAGGTTTCTTGAGGGAGCGAATTTGAGCATCTCGATGCATGTTTGTTCGCCCTGCTTGATACCTGCTTGATGGGGTTCTGGGAGTTGTTCTACTCCCCAAGCCCGGCCTGAGGCCATTGTGAGAGAGTGGTCCACCAGGAGCTATTGCTTGGTGCGGTCTCCAGGCCCACATACCCACCACAGCCCAGTTTGTCCTGCACTTCTTTGAGAAAACAATCTAGTTTTATCTTGAAGATGTCCACGGTTTTCCCACAATATTCTTATGCTTGCTGGGAGGATGTTGAACAACCATGGACCTCTGATGTTTATACAGTACAGTGTTCTCTGATTGCGCCTATGGCACCCCTGCTCTTTACTGGCCTCCTGCCCTTCCGTGGGATGTTAGTGTGATTCAGTTTTATGTGCAGGTTCCTCCCCTTTCTACTGCCTTGGTCGCGGAGGATTTACATCACGGTTACACGTGGTCTGCTGGCTTCGACCCTGCATTTTGCCTTTTTGTCCATTGCTGTTTTGCAGTCTGTGGTTGTGTAGTATCTGCAGGCAGCTTTGGCTTGTTGCCATCCTATGACGGACTTGTTGGTCCTCCAGGGGCTCGTGGGGGTCTTCCCAAAAGGGAGGGGTGAGGGGTTGGGGTTCTTCCAGTTGTGGTAGGCCAGTGGTTCCAGATTCGAGGCAGGCACAGCCTTCAGTTCCATCTTTTTCTGGTCGACGCAGGGATCGCCCTGTGCGCCGCTTAGGTTCTCGTATGGTGCGTCGGCCTTTTCACAGTTCATCCCATTGACGGGGCGATGGGGGGGAGGCTCGCGCCTGGTCCCACGTTTTGTAGGCCTTTCGGGTCATTTCGTGCAGCCTGTGGTGGCGTTGGGGGGTTCTTCCTCCTCCTGGGGGTTCAGGGCTTGCAGGGCAGGCTTCTTCTTTTGCACTCTGTTGAGACATCTCGGAGTGGGTTCTCTTGGGCATGGTTGAAACGACCTCATCTCTCCGGTGGGTTTAACCACCTGTTCTGGTCCCAAAATGGGACTTCTGGTTCATTCTGGACTTGTCCCGTCTGAACCTGTGGGTTTATTGCCCCTCCTTTCGGATGACTACTGTCCTCGGTCCGTCTCCTGTTGGAACCGGGCGCTTGGATGGTGTCCCTGGACCTCAAGGACGTGTATTGGCACGTCCTGATTCATCCAAGGTTCAGGAACTGGCTCAGTTTTGTTGTGGGGCGTCAAGGTTACTGCTTTCGTTGCCTTCCATTCGGCTTGAATCTGGCACCTCACATTTTCACACACCTTACTCGGGTCATTTTGGCTCGCCTGTGTCTGTAAGGTGTTTGGGTTCTGACCTACCTCGACGACTGGCTGGTTTGGGCCCCCAGCCACTCCACGTGTCTGCTCCCCAGGGATTTGGTTCTTTCCCAGCTCGCCAGGTTTGGGTTCCTGGTGAACTGGCGGAAGTCCCATCATCTGGTACCCTCTCAGGTTCGGTCTTGGAAAGGTCTTGTGTGGGATGCTCCGACCGCTTCCTTGTCTCTTCCTCCGGCGGCTCTGCTTCGCCTGCGTTCTCGCCTTCGTCTGTTCCTGAGGGGCTCCCAGGTCACGCGGACGGTTGCTTGAGGGTTTGTGCGGGAGCCTGAACTTTGCCATGATGGTCTAACCGCCAGGTCGGGTGTGGGTTTGTTGGCTATTCTGGTTCTTTTGGGGACATCCCTTCCACCTCTCTCGCGACCTCTGGGTTCGGCTTCCCGGGGGCTTTGTGTCTGTTGCCGAGTCGTGGGCTTCTTTTTCAGGGTTCAGTGCCTTGGCGCCTACCCGAGCCCTTGCTCGATGTAGTCTTGGACGCGTCATCTCTTGGCTGGGGCTTTGTGACCAGTGCTCACCAGGCCGGCCAGGGGCGGTGGGATTCATCCTTCTGTTGGGCTCACAGCTCGGTGTGGGAGTTCGAGGCTGTGTGGATATTGCTCCGAAGGATTTGGGTCGCTCGCGAATCAACAATCCCCAATATATAAGAGTATTATTTTATATGTGAGAAAAAGTAACTAGTATAACTTTTAGAAGATTTACTGTTGGTACAAGTCATGTACAGACTTTGTAACACTGGTCACATTCACTTTGTGTACAGACTTGGTGACACTGGTCACATTCACTGTGTGTACTAGTGCCTTGGAGAGGGGGGGGATGAGTTGCTTTATTGCCTCTGTAATATAGCATATGTAATATAGTTTGAAATGTTATTTGATTATAATGCAGGCGAGTACTGAAGCGATGCAGTTAGACGTAATATCTCGAGTGTGTGGGACGCCGACCCCAGCTGACTGGCCAGACATTGTCAAGCTACCCGGGTGGGGCACAATGAAGCCCAAGAAAACCTACCGCAGAAGAATAATGGAAGACTTCAAGGATAAGATGCCTCAGCCAGCCTTAGACCTTCTTGATCAGATGCTGAAGCTTGACCCATCAAAACGTATTAGTGCAGAGAATGCACTTAATAGTGCCTGGCTGAAGAATGTTGATCCTGACTTGTAAGTACACCTACAACTCTAAACTTGTGTCAATAATGATTTTCAAACATTTTCATGAAACGCACCATTTTGACTAGCAACTTTTTGAATGAATTAATTTGTATAGAGTATTAAGCTGTACTGTTCAACAAGTATATTGATACTCCTGTTTTGTTTTTCTTGATATCACGAGTAGTCTTTCCTTTCAGTTTACTGATTTGTGCGTTGAACTGTCATTTGGAAATTATACGTTGTCCATTAACCCATAGAAAATGATGGCTATTATGCCACAGGTGGTCATCTTGCTTGTGTATGTAGCTGTTCCACTGAGCACTTAGTCGTACATTAACTATCCTTGATAATGTGTGTGTTGACTTGTGTTAGATATGTTCACTCAGATGTTTGTTTTGAGTGTGCGTGCTTGTTAAATAATAGCCTGTGAACGGCTCCTTAAGAGTGAACACTAAGTGAGGGAGGAAGGGAAATATCAGGGGAACAGTGCCAAGCCATTACGACTATATAGCACTCGATAGGAAGGGGGGGTCAGGTTATGGATTTTGGGATGGGACGGTGGGGGGGGGGCAGGAATGGTGCCTAACCACTTGGACGGTTATGGATTGAACGGCGACCTGCATGACGCGAGACCGTCGCTCTACCGTCCACCCCAAGTGGTTCTGCTCCACTAAGTGAGCAGAACACAGAGTGAACTGTGCCACTGTTTGTGGCAGTGATTTGGCAGTAATCCTTGAAGAATGTTAATCCCGACTTGTAATTACACAAACAACTCCAAATCTTTGTTTGGAGTCTTCCATGTGTACTGAAAGGTCATACAGACTGAGTACTTTTTTCTGATCATTTCTTTGCTACAAAGTTTGTTAATAATCTTGACATGTGGTTTTGACTGTGTTCTCTTATTTATAAAAGACAGTTTTCATCAAATTCAATTGAAATGGCACTTGTTTAGGATCATCAGACCATCCATATCAACTAGCACAAACATTTTGTGTTTACTGTAGGGATACACCCACCTATGTCAGTACCACCATGTTGTCACCCACCTATGTCACTACCACCATGTTGTCACCCACCTATGTCAGTACCACCATGTTGTCACCCACCTATGTCAGTACCACCATGTTGTCACCCACCTATGTCACTACCACCATGTTGTCACCCACCTATGTCACTACCACCATGTTGTCACCCACCTATGTCACTACCACCATGTTGTCACCCACCTATGTCACTACCACCATGTTGTCACCCACCTACACCACTACCACCACCCCCATGTTGTCACCCACCTATGTCAGTACCACCATGTTGTCACCCACCTATGTCACTACCACCATGTTGTCACCCACCTATGTCACTACCACCATGTTGTCACCCACCTACACCACTACCACCATGTTGTCACCCACCTATGTCACTACCACCATGTTGTCACCCACCTACACCACTACCACCACCCCCATGTTGTCACCCACCTATGTCACTACCACCATGTTGTCACCCACCTACACCACTACCACCACCCCCATGTTGTCACCCACCTATGTCACTACCACCATGTTGTCACCCACCTACACCACTACCACCCCCACCATGTTGTCACCCACCTACACCACTACCACCCCCACCATGTTGTCACCCACCTACACCACTACCACCCCCACCATGTTGTCACCCACCTACACCACTACCACCATATTGTCACCCACCTACACCACTACCACCATATTGTCACCCACCTACACCACTACCACCATATTGTCACCCACCTACACCACTACCACCCCCACCATGTTGTCACCCATCTACACCACTACCACCCCCACCATGTTGTCACCCACCTACACCACTACCACCCCCACCATGTTGTCACCCACCTACACCACTACCACCCCCACCATGTTGTCACCCACCTACACCACTACCACCCCCACCATGTTGTCACCCACCTACACCACTACCACCCCCCACCATGTCACTCACCTACACCACTACCACCCCCACCAAGTTGTCACCCACCTACACCACTACCACCCCCCACCATGTTGTCACCCACCTACACCACTACCACCCCCACCAAGTTGTCACCTACCTACACCACTACCACCCCCACCATGTTGTCACCCATCTACACCACTACCACCCCCACCATGTCACCCACCTACACCACTACCACCCCCACCAAGTTGTCACCCACCTACACCACTACTACCCCCCACCATGTTGTCACCCACCTACACCACTACCACCCCCACCAAGCTGTCACCCACCTACACCACTACCACCCCCACCATGTTGTCACCCACCTACACCACTACCACCCCCACCATGTTGTCACCCACCTACACCACTACCACCCCCACCAAGCTGTCACCCACCTACACCACTACCACCCCCACCATGTTGTCACCCACCTACACCACTACCACCCCCACCATGTTGTCACCCACCTACACCACTACCACCTGATCCACGATACCACATTATCCTGATCCCTTCCAAGTGCTATGTGGCCGCAATGGCTCGGCACCTCCTGATAGTTCCTTTCACTCTCCCCACATTCGAACACCATAACACCTGCGACCATAACACCTCTAACTATGTGTGGCCTCCCACGCTGGCCATTAACACCTACCAACATATCCCATGTCCACCCATGTTTTATCCCATATCTACCCATGTTTTATTATTTACCTAAATGTTTATTATTTTTCACCTCAACCCCTACTCAAAATGAGCCAAGCCACACAATGTCATCCATATTAACCACCACCACCCACTATACAACATGCACGTCCATAACACAAGCCATAGGCAGTCCAAACAGCCAGACATGTGCTCATTCTTCCTGCACCATAGCTATTGGTCCTCCACTCAACTGCGATACAACTCGTTCATATTTTAATTTGTGGGATATACCTGGCATAGGAATTAGATCTTTCTCAGTTGGCTGTTATTGACAATTATTTAATTGGTGACATGTTCATTATTATAGAAGGCCCAAATAGAGCAAAATTCATATGTATTGTTGTGGAAGGCACACTGTATAAACATTATTTGTGTGTCGTGTAAAGCTAATGTTGGTCGGCCATATATTCCAGAATGGAACCGCCACCATTACCCAAGTATCAAGATTGTCACGAGTTATGGAGTAAGAGGAGGAGACGCCAACTCAAAGAACAGCAAGAAGCAGCAGTTGGTGTTATGGGCTCTCAGGTTCCTGCAGGGAAACCAGTTGTACTTGGCCCACAAGGTTTTGCAGGTGGTCATAAGGATCAGCGTCCACCATACAGGGTTGGGCCCGACGAAGGAAGCCTTGATGGACGACGCCACGAGAGCAACAGTGGAGAGGGCTACATGAGTAATAGCCTGCCAGCTTCCCGCAGCAATTCTCCAAGACCATCGTTACATTTCCGTGGGCCGGGGTCTCACACGCCCCCGTCGGCGGCAGGTGGAGATAGCCTTACCCCTCCCCAGGTTACTCATCGATACAATACTCCACCTGTGACTAATGATGACTCGCATACACTGTACCGGCCACTTTACCATTTAGCTCATCTGATCAACACTCGGCAGACTGTAGTATTTGGTCAGCTAGCTGCATTAATGAATGAACAGGTAAGTGCATTTGTTATTGGAGTATTTTTTCTTAAATTTGTTGGTGTATTCAAAAATGTTATCTTGATATTGATGTTATTACTATATATTTTACCAGGGACATATTTAAAATAAATAAATAAATAAATAAATATATATATATATATATTATATATATATATATATATATATATATATATATATATATATATATATATATATATATATATATATATATATATATATATATATATATATATATATATATATATACATATATATACATACATACATACATACATACAGAGCACCACTTGGTTTCCGAACTTTAGTTATCCGAAACTTCCAGTTTCCCGATTGGGGTTGGAGAGTCATGCTACCCGAACAAAGTTCGGGTAGGAAGGGGTCCGCCAAGCGTCACGCCGGCTTGTGGTGGTGGGTGGGCGATGGTCCAGTTTGCCCACTGTGACTTCACAGATTCACGGCCTATTATTCCTATTATTTTGAATTGCCATAAGGCTGGAATGTTCATTCTGTGCTTTTGTTTTACATATCTGCACAATCAAGAAACATCTGTGCACCATGTTGGCTCCAAATGCACGCATTGCATCAGTGATGGCTGACTGGTGGGTGGATGGATGAGGGAGCTTAGGTGGGAGGCAGTATGAATGAGGGGGGGGGAGAATCAGTGAGAGAGGGGGAGAGAGAGATGCTAGGAGGGAGGGGGAGGTAGGGAGAGATGTTAGGAGGTAGGGAGAGATGCTAAGAGGGAGGGGGAGGTAGGGAGAGATGCTAGGAGGTAGGCAGGAAGGGATGGAAGTAGTGAGAATTAGGGAGGGAAAGGCAGGCTGGCAGGCAGGCAGGCAGGCAGGCAGGCAGGCAGGCTAGCTTGCAGGAAGGCTGGCAGGCAGGGAGTGAGTGGTAGTCACGCAGTTGAACCGCGTGACCTTGAGAGATGGGATGTAGGGGGGCGGGTGGTTTGTTGGTGGTGGGGGTGAGACCGGCTCATTCCCGAAGATAAGCCTAACACACACTACCCGTTAGCATGATGGCAGGGAGGGAGGCAGGCTGGCAGGCTGAGAAGGAGGCAGGCAGGCAGGAAGCGATATATGGGTGTTGAAGTGAACCGTGAACCACGTGACCTTTGAGAGTGTGTGTGTGTGTATGGGTTTGGGGTGGGGGGGTGGGGGAGGTGTGTCGGTGGTGGGGGAGGGACTGGCTGACTCCGTAAGCCTAACCACACTCCACAGACCTGTGACCCAGATTTGTTTCTTAAATGTACAGTACATCATCGTATATTTTAGGCAGGATGTGCCTGCAGGCTGGCAGGATGTGCCTGCAGGATGTGCCTGCAGGCTGGCAGGCAAGCTGGCAGGCAGGCTGGCAGGATGTGCCTGCAGGCTGGCAGGATGCGTCTGCAGGCAGGCTGGCAGGATGTTTCTGCAGGCTGGCAGGATGTGCCTGCAGGCTGGCAGGATGTTCCTGCAGGCTGGCAGGATGTGCCTGCAGGCTGGCAGGCAAGCTGGCAGGCAGGCTGGCAGGATGTGCCTGCAGGCTGGCAGGATGCGTCTGCAGGCAGGCTGGCAGGATGTTTCTGCAGGCTGGCAGGATGTGCCTGCAGGCTGGCAGGCAGGCTGGCAGGATGTGCCTGCAGGCTGGCAGGATGTTCCTGCAGGCTGGCAGGATGTGCCTGCAGGATGTGCCTGCAGGCTGGCACTCAAGCTGGCAGGCAGGCTGGCAGGATGTTCCTGCAGGCTGGCAGGATGTGCCTGCAGGTTGGCAGGCAGGCTGGCAGGATGTTTCTGCAGACTGGCAGGATGTGCCTGCAGGCTGGCAGGCAGGCTGGCAGGATGTGCCTGCAGGCTGGCAGGATGTTCCTGCAGGCTGGCAGGATGTGCCTGCAGGCTGGCAGGATGTGCCTGCAGGCTGGCAAGATGTTTCTGCAGGCTGGCAGGATGTGCCTGCAGGCTGGCAGGCAGGTTGGCAGGATGTGCCTGCAGGCTGGCAGGATGTTCCTGCAGGCTGGCAGGATGTGCCTGCAGGCTGGCAGGATGTTCCTGCAGGCTGGCAGGCAGGTTGGCAGGATGTGCCTGCAGGCTGGCAGGATGTGCCTGCAGGCTGGCAGGATGTTCCTGCAGGCTGGCAGGCAGGTTGGCAGGATGTGCCTGCAGGTTGGCAGGATGTGCCTGCAGGCTGGCAGGATGTGCCTGCAGGCTGGCAGGATGTGCCTGCAGGCTGGCAGGAAACATCCAGAGGATGTTTGCCAGACGTCTTAATAATCAGTTAGGAACAATTAAGGACTTTTATAAAGCGGATCAGGACTTCACTTATTGGTGAGTAAAAACAAAACACGGTCGCATTTACGCCATGAACCTGTCGATTTTTTTCCCCTAGAGTGTTTTTCGTAAATTTTTCGGAAACATTTCTTTTTACATTTCTAGTTTATTTTTTCCCCTTTATTTCTCGTATACGAACTTACATGTTAACCGACGGGTCTCGTCCCCAAGGGGTTCGGAAACCAAGTGGTGCTCTGTATATATATATATATATATATATATATATATATATATATATATATATATATATATATATATATATATATATATATATATATATATATATATATATATATATATATATATAATATATAATATATATATATAAATATAAATATATATAAATATAAATAATATATAATATATATAAATATAAATAAAATAAATAATATATAATATATTACATTATAATATATAATATATTATAATATATATACATTTTTATTTTGCCGACTGTACAGATGGATCTAAGCATACGGCGACTTCTAGAGCGACTGAATGCAGCTGTACTCTTAGCAGCCACAGCTCGAGAGCGGCGATTACGCGGCGATTCAGCAATTGTTGACATGAGTGAATTAACAGTCGAGCCTAATGAGCCCATTATTACTGCATCAGGTTTGTATTTTTGTTTTAATGTACTGTATCTGCATTTATGGTAAAACATTTTGGCATGTGTGTGACTTAAATTATAACGGCTTGTAAAAGATATTTAGTACCCCTGGCTGGAATACCAGGAGCATACCTGGTTAGGCTTTCAGGAGTTCTTCTACTCCCCGAGCCCGGCCTGGGGCCAGGCTCGACCATACAACCTCTGTGTGTTGGCTGGAAACTTCAGTTTCGTATGTAGTATAGACATTAGAGGGGCCCTTTAAAATGTATATTAGATAATGGCAACAGTAATAAAATAATGCCACCTAAATGAATGAAAATATAGTATCATTGACATGTGGCTTTCACATTCCAGCCAGTACAGTTACATCAAAACTAATTAATCAAGAATTTGATATGCTATGTAAACACATTGTGATTGATTACCAGCCTTTCCCTGTGAAGTATTGCCCCGATGTTGCTCTCTTGTGATTGTGACCCCTGTATTGATTGTATCAATACAGGGGTGGGCAGGGGCATTATCAAACAGCATGTTGCTTGGCCTTGCTTTGTGTTTCTTAATTTGATAACCTAAAACTTCCTTGCAAAACACATAATGAAACCAAGAAGGAATGATCTCCGTATGTTCTTTGAGCTATAATATCTCACAGGCAGATTGTTCAATCAATGTTTGCTAGGCTCTTGGTTTCTTGGATTTGCCAACAATTGCACATGTGATTGTGTGTGTACTGTCGGCATTGGTGCACATCATAGCTGACATCCCATCAAGGGATGACAAGGGAGCCGGTCGGCCGAGCGGACAGCACGCTGGACTTGTAATCCTGTGGTCCCGGGTTCGATCCCGGGCGCCGGCGAGAAACAATGGGCAGAGTTTCTTTCACCCTATGCCCCTGTTACCTAGCAGTAAATTAGGTACCTGGGTGTTAGTCAGCTGTCACAGGCTGCTTCCTGGGGGTGGAGGCCTGGTCGAGGACCGGGCCGCGGGGACACTAAAGCCCCGAAATCATCTCAAGATAACCTCAAGAATCTCAAGATAACTATCCATGTTAACCTTTCACCCTGGCACACTACCCTCACTCCTCAAAGCCAAGTTTTTTCAGGCTCTCCCATCCAATACAGCCCAGTTTCATCCCTGTTATGGATTTGATACAATTATAAATTATTAGACAAAGTGTATGTTCTTAATTTGTATAATTTGTACTTCTCATATCTGTACCCAATTTTTCATTTTGAGAATTTTCCTCTTCACAGTATTGTGCCTCGCTTGAAACCTTACAATCCACCTATCACTTGCTTAGAAATCCGGTGTGCCAAGGCTGGCTGCAAACCTGCTTGCAACATTTCTTATTTCTGCATTGTGAATTGTCCCACCAACTGTGTGGTGGTGTGCAACCCACTTGTACACAACCTCATCCCACTGTGCGTTGTGTGCAGGCTTCCAAGTTTTTCTATTGCACTCTTTACTAGGGCTTGCTCCCTCACCCTGACTGGCTGCAATGTATTTCATGTATTCGTCTTTGTTTCTTTTTACAGTATTTAAGAACCAGGATATTGGTTTGTAAATAGACCCATATATATTAGAATTTGGTTCCACAGACACTCTGTTATATAGCATTTTCCTATGTCGTTGTCTTGAAGAAATGGGGTAATTTTGGTAGTTTAAAGGGTGTTGTCTTGGAAAGAGGTTGCTCCAGTCTTAATGTGTTTTTGCTGGTTCCTCTATTGATGTGTTTAATGTAGTATTATTTGCTCCTGTCCTGCCTAACCACTTGGACTGGATAGTGAAGTGATGGTCTCGCTTCTTGCAGGTCAGCATTCAATCACTGACCGTCCAAATGCTTGGGCACCATTCCTTATCTTCGTCCTAAATGCTTTCCCATTTGTCCCTTCCAAATGCTATATAGTAATAATGGCTTAGTGCTTTCTCGTGATAATTACCTTATCTTGCTCCTGCCCTTTTCTGTGATGTAAGTTTGTGGCAACTTCATGGCCTTGTTCCCAAATTGCCTGTGGTTTTAGTCGGGACAATAAGGCTTTGTTGTGCTACTCTGGAAATGTTATAGTTACAGTTAGGTGCAGAGGTGGCTTCCCATACTTCCTGATCATCCTTGTTTGCCGCAGTATCTTGAGGTTATCTTGAGGTGATTTCGGGGTTTTTTTTTTAGTGTCCCTGCGGCCCGGTCCTCGACCAGGCCTCCACCCCCAGGAAGCAGCCCGTGACAGCTGACTAACACCCAGGTACCTATTTTACTGCTAGGTAACAGGGGCATAGGGTGAAAGAAACTCTGCCCGTTGTTTCTCGCCGGTGCCTGGGATCGAACCCAGGACCACAGGATCACAAGTCCAGTGTGCTGTCCGCTCGGCCGACCGGCTCCCTGCTTTTTGCTTTGGATACCTTGCCAAATCATTTTGCTCCATTCATTTATGATGCCGTGACAGATTTGTATGCCGAGTGTCGGCTTAGAGCACCTCTATTAATCCACATAGTTAACCAATCCTTTTACAATGATTGAACTTATAGCAACTACTGTATTTGGTCGAACGTACAAAAATGGACTGTTATGACCAAAGATGTCCAGTTTTTACCGTTAATTTTGTAGTGCACAAAAACAACGGTTTTAAGCATTTCTAGGCCTAGTATAGCATACATGTACTATATTAGGCCTAAGATAGCATATATTAGGCCTAGGATTGCTTGGACAAGCTAGGCTAGGTTCTGTAGCTACTTTTTTATTTTTTTAATATCATTTGGGCTAATTTAATAGTCCGAAATGAGAACTGTATGGGGTCCAAGAGACCATTTGTTTGTTTGACCAAATAGTTACTATAAATAGTATCTTCATTGGAGGATGGGTTGGCTTAATGACAGTCTTTACTGTTTATTCCCTATTTTCTTTGCTTCTATTTCTTTCAAGGGAGATGGATTGGACACTGCTGGTAGTTGGAGCATTCATGCAAACTCCTTTTCGAGTACAGTGGTGCCTCGATTAACGAGTTTAATGCATTTTGGCAAATAGCTCGTCATGTGGAAAACTCGTCTTGAGAAATAACAACAAAACTGTCGTTGGAGGTGTCCGAGAACCAGCGGGAACGCTCATTAATCGAGCGAAAGCTTGTCAGGCGTGACATATTTTCTGCGAGTGGCTTGCCCGTTACTTGAAATGCTCGTAACTGGAGTCGCTCCTCACTCGAGGTTCCACTGTAAATATTTGAGCTGCTTTCTGCCTCTAAGGTCCCTGTTACCAGCACTGTTGTTTCTGCCTCTTCTAGGCAGCATTTTGTTCAGTTTTGTCTGAGGTGTGGGTTGTAAGGCCCAATTGCCCAAGGCTGTGGCTCCAGTGTGGGCTGCACTGTTGGTTCACTCATTCTCTTTGAGCCTGATGCCTCTCTCCCACATTGTGGCAACTAACTTTTGTTTTACATAATTTTATGGTAATATTATTTATTAGATATTTTATACTTTTGCAGCCATCATTTTCTTGATGGCCTCATAAGAGCAAATTGTGGTTAAACATTTGTACCAGAAAGTCAAAATCTGGGTTGAGTAGCTACTAAATACATGTGACATTGTGTAGGAGGTAATTCTCATTCTAGCATAGTACTGCACTTTTATAGTATTTGTGAGCAAAGCTACGGTATTTTTTACATTACCTTTCTCTTGCAGCTATGTATGGGGAAGGTGACGCAGGCCTGTTATCCGAAGGAGTTAAAGAAGCTTTATTACAGCTGTTTACGTTCTTCAATATCCACGTTACTGGGTTGGCTCCAGGAGCTATCCAGGCCACTAGAGGCCAGATGATGCCCCACAGCGACCATGCTCACCGCTACAACAACACCGGTCGTGTTACATGACCGTTTACTTCAACCCCATAGTAAGTTCCTTACAAGATGTATGAATTTATCACACTGTATTGCTGCATATCTTTGCATCATGCACTTTTATGAAGCGTTGTTCAGGGACGCGGTTCAATCCCACCACAAGGCTTTAATGTTTGTTTGTAGAAACAGAATATCGTGTTCTTGTTATTTCATTGCGCTTCATATACTTATGTAATCCAGTATATATATTTTTTTATAAAATTAAAGTACTCCTCTTGTATCCAAATTAGGGTTGGCAACTGTAGAATGGAGTATGGTGTGGGGTGCTCAGGTGTTCCTGCAGTCAGCCTTGTTCCTTAAATACCCCACCCTTACCCAGAAGTGTTGTGCCACCGCTCTCAACACCACTCACACGCCTCAACGGGTGGCACTGTCTTCTGGAATGGGGGCTTGTAAGCTACTACCCTCTGTGGGCATTCAGGAAGTATGATTGTGAATTGTTTTAACAGTGAACGGTCAAAAGCTATTGCAGCCTCGTTCCGACTCCAAACAAAAGAACGGCGGGCTGGCGGGCGACCGACACGGACTTTCCTCCACCACCACAAGTTGATCGTCAAACATTCCATGGAGTGGCCATGTTTGATCTTTGCTACTGTAAAATGATATGACCATATGTTTACAGTTGATGAGTGAGCTTAAGGTGTGTTGAGCTTAGTGTCTTGAGGACATGACTGCTGTCCTGGAACAAATGGTCTGATGTCTGACTTGCAGTTGTCAGACTCTTCAATCTGTGATGTGTATTATAAATGTAAATCTAAATTATGCATCTCCACTCTGCAGAGTTTTGGTTGTCACGTATGATGCCAGAGTCTGCAGGTTGTTACAAGAAGTTCTGTAGAATTACTGAGATAAAATTTTGTCTATAGTCCAAGGTGTACCATTGGTTTGTAATGGTAACTTTTATATAAATAAAGAAAATAGAAATTGTCTTGTTCTTGCAAAGCCCCTATTTTATTATTCTCATGAAATGACTTCTTTTATTTATTTATTTATATATATATATATATATATATACTAGAAGGTATATTGGGATTGTGAGGATACATAGCATAGTAATGACATTCTTGTAAAGCCACTAGTACGTGCAGCGTTTCGGGCAGAAATGCTGCTTTTTTTTTACTGAAAATGTTCCATATGATGAAACGTGATGTGGTATAATTGCTAAAAACTTGACCTCTGAGTATGCCATGTATTGAAGTGAAGGAGTGCAGTGACCGGTGGCACAGTGGTAACACAGTCACCCCGAGCTTCACCAGCAAATTGGCTTGGGTTCATATCCTGGCTAGGGAGGATAATTAGTTTCCAATCCTTAACTGTATGCCTCTTGTTCACCCAGCAGTAATTGGGTACTTGGTTGTAAAATGATTGGAGGGTCCTATTCCCGGGAAACTAGAAGGTAAGGCTTAGCATGCACCATGGGAGGGGAATATCTCTGCCTGCTAACAGGAGTTAGCAGTTGCCTGCTCCTGTAACCACTTGTGAAAAACAAAAAACTAATGTCAATTGACTGTTAATGTACAAGAATAAATAAATATGACATGTACATGCAGGCGATGAGTCACAATAACGTGGCTGAAGTATGTTGACCAGACCACACACTAGAAATTGAAGGGACGACGATGTTTCGGTCCGTCCTGGACCATTCTCAAGTCGATTGTGATGAGGAGGTAGGGACAGGCAATAAATAGGCAAGAGAGAGCTGAGGAGGAAAGTCAGGTGTAGGGGATAGTAGTAATGGAAACTGCAGCAGGCCTATTGGCCCATACGAGGCAGCTCCTATTATAACCACCGAAGGAGAAGTAATAGGAAAAAGAAGAGGATAGCAAGGGAGCGTAGGAGAAGACAATGAACAGGAAAAGAGAGAAGAGAGAAAGAAAAGGAAAGAGAAAGAAATGGAAGGGGTAAGCTTATGTTAAGTCACGTTTGTTAGAAAGATTAGAGCATTTGAGTATATACTGTGAAAGGGAAGAGTCCACAGCAACAAAGCCAGGACTCAAGTTCATGTTGGGTACATTGTGTATAAGAGCCGATTCTACAAGACGGCATCTGTGTAGAGTAGAGGCAGGAAAGATTATTTTGGAGGAAGACCAATCAATGGGATGATTAGAATCCCTCACATGGCAGAAGAGAGCATTGTTAGTGTCTGCAGACTTAACACTTCTCTTGTGTTCTTTAAGTCTGTCATTACATGTACAATTACACACACGACAGACCATAACTACATGGTGTGCTATAGCCTCCACGTGTTTTGGAGGCTACACTGAGCAGTGTAGCCTCCAAAATTCAGACTTGTGAAGTAGCGAAAGCATCCAGGTACAGTGGAACCTCTGTTTTCGACTTTTTTGGTTCTCGAGCCCAATTTCTTCAAAAAGAAATTGGCTCAAGTTTGTTGATACACGTATAAGCCGACTGAGCACACGTGCACTTCAGTTTACCGGTTTCTCCCGACTAGTGACGACTGCGCTTGAATTCTTTGTGAAGAATTTAATTTTTTGTGCTTTTTTGGTTTCTGTACGTGAAAGTTCTTATTATATATAACACCATGGGTCCCAAAAGTCAGTGGTAAAGTTCAAACTAAGAAAATAGTTGTGAGGATGAGGATAGAGGAAAAACAAGAGATCATGCATAGTGAGACAATATAATGTCTCGCTACAAATAAGTGTCTATAGAGAGATTCTTA
>NC_091207.1:9036294-9113794 GCF_040958095.1 Procambarus clarkii
TGCCTCCCTGATTTCCCGCCAAAACCGTGTGACGTCAGTGGCACCGGATTGGTCGCCGACAGCAATGTGGCACCGGGAGCCAATGAAAACCTCCCGTGGCGAAAGTGACGTCACGAAGGAAGGGGGTCCGGCCAGCGCGCCGAGCTGGCGCCAGCAGTCAGACACGACACCATAGAGGTCGGACGTGCGACGGTTGGTCCTGTCAGTTAGACAGATGTTTCCCGCTCCCGTGGATTTACGCGTCACCTGAAGTCCGCCAGTACTCTGAGAAGTCTTCCCTAGTTCATGTGTTGAACCAGAAGAGGGAATTGACGGTTATTTGAGCAACAAGTGCTCCAGTCAGAAACTGTGCAAGAAGCCATGAAGCCGTGCAGTGACGTATGTGACGTCTGTGGCAGTTCACCAGTTCGTGACAGCGTAGTGGCTGACAGAGCCACTGGGTAGCTGAGGAAGAGAGGACTATTTGGGGAATCCGGACGACTGTAGCTGAGACGTAGGCGGCAGCCGTTGCTGGGAGAAGATGACGGCCAGGAGACCGACTCCAACCCTTCAAGAAGTCAAGAAGGAGGACGGACCTGCAGAGAAGAGGGCACGGAGACGACGCGCTAAACGGTGGGACGACGAGAGGCTCTGGTAGGACACGACGATGTGTGTGTGGGGGCGTTCCCGACACGAGGACCAGGAGCTACATCTCGACTCTCATCGGAGGATAGGGTGAAGTAGGTGGTTCTAGTTCCCTCCCCATTCCCCTTTAGTTAGCTATATTATTCGGCTATATTATCTAGCCTGAGGATTTTATATGTCGTGAGCAAGTCTCACCCATGTCACGGTAAAGCACCAGTGTGCTAGACAGTACTATCAAGAGTACTTGTAATATTCATGTTGATTATTGGTGTGTACAGGCACCAGGAACAAGTGATAAATTTACTGTGTTGTGTATATCTTTCTATAGATTTTGATATGAACATATAGTGGTAAATTATATATAATATTATGCCAGTATTTGAAAGTTAGGCTGTGTGCCCAGAAACCATTTATTTTCCATGTATTAATATTTGATGTATCTACATTATATATGCTATGTTCATGCAGTGATTAGTCATTTGTGAATACAGCGAATTATTGCGTTATCGCCCACGAGAGAGAGTACTGAAAACTCCAGTGTTAATACTTTATAATATATTGTTGAATGAAGGGCAGTGAAATCCATTACAGTGAATCATTATAGCATTGATTGTAGAAAAGACTGTTTGAGCCTGAGTACAGTGTAACTAAGTAATACGGTTTATTTGTGCCAATATCGAGTGTGCGAGTTTCTAGTAATATTGGAGAATTTAAAGAAACAGCGCGCGTGAATCTAGAAAACAAGCAAAGCTTTCGCGCGGACAGGCCAGGCGATCAGCTGTTCTTGACAATTGACAGGGAGGGCAGGTGTTGCCACTTAGTGGTCGCATACTAACCGTGGGAATTACCGGCCGCGTCAGGATCAGTTGATTTATTTGTTATTGTTTGGCCTTGTGACATCTTTCATACCTTTTAAGTAAAATACAAAATTACCTTTGTGTTTTTATCATCTCCTCCATTGATCTTGTGGCTATATTATACTGAAAGCATAGAGTGATAACAATAAGTACCTGCCTGATTCCTGATCTTTTGAGTGTGACCTTGCCAAGGCTACCACTAATTCCACCAGTCCACTGATGGTGTTACTGGCCACCTAAAACACCAGTTGGCGACCTTGTGGTTTACCGTAGAGCCCTATTGTTGGGGAGGGCACACGACAGTCAAGCGAAAGAGTCATGTTCCCACTCTTTCTTAATCAGAGGCCGTTAAGATTGACTGGGAGACTCTCCTGGCGTGCAGTGGCGCCGTGAGGATCGAGTGAAGACCCGCAGGGCTACGGTGAGTGACCTAGAGCATAACTATTGCTCACCCCAGAGTAGGGTAGAGAAGAATAGAGAGGTGTGTGAAACCCCAACACACTACACATAAAGGGACATAACTGGCCGACCCCTCACAGTGTTCAAGAGAGAACTGTCAACATCAGAGGCCCGAGACTGTTCAACACGCTTCCACTACACATAAGGGGCATAACTGGCCGACCCCTCACAGTGTTCAAGAGAGAACTATCAACATCAGAGGCCCGAGACTGTTCAACACGCTTCCGCTACACATAAGGGACATAACTGGCCGACCCCTCACAGTGTTCAAGAGAGAACTGGATAAGCACCTCCGAAGGATACCTGATCAACCAGGCTGTGACTCATACGTCAGGCTGCGAGCAGTCGCGTCCAACAGCCTGCTTGATCAGTCCAGCAACCAGGAGGCCTGGTCGACGACCGGGCCGCGGGGACGCTAAGCCCTGGAAGCACCTCAAGGTAACCTCAAGGTAACCTCAAGGTAACCTCAAGGTAACCTCAAGGTAACCCTCCACCACCTTCCCTACCCTTCACCACCTTCCCTATCCTTCACCACCTTCCCTACCCTCCACCACCTTCCCTACCCTTCACCACCTTCCCTATCCTTCACCACCTTCCCTACCCTCCACCACCTTCCCTACCCTTCACCACCTTCCCTATCCTTCACCACCTTCCCTACCCTTCACCACCTTCCCTACCCTCCACCACCTTCTCTACCCTCCACCACCTTCCCTACCCTTCACCACCTTCCCTACCCTCCACCACCTTCCCTACCCTTCACCACCTTCCCTACCCTCCACCACCTACCCTACCCTCCACCACCTTCCTTACCCTTCACCACCTTCCCTATCCTTCACCACCTTCCCTACCCTCCACCACCTTCCCTACCCTTCACCACCTTCCCTATCCTTCACCACCTTCCCTACCCTCCACCACCTTCCCTACCCTTCACCACCTTCCCTACCCTCCACCACCTTCCCTACCCTTCACCACCTTCCCTACCCTCCACCACCTTCCCTACCCTTCACCACCTTCCCTACCCTTCACCACCTTCCCTACCCTCCACCACCTTCCCTACCCTTCACCACCTTCCCTACCCTCCACCACCTTCCCTACCCTTCACCACCTTCCCTATCCTTCACCACCTTCCCTACCCTCCACCACCTTCCCTACCCTTCACCACCTTCCCTACCCTCCACCACCTTCCCTACCCTTCACCACCTTCCCTACCCTTCACCACCTTCCCTACCCTCCACCACCTTCCCTACCCTTCACCACCTTCCCTATCCTTCACCACCTTCCCTACCCTCCACCACCTTCCCTACCCTTCACCACCTTCCCTATCCTTCACCACCTTCCCTACCCTCCACCACCTTCCCTACCCTTCACCACCTTCCCTATCCTTCACCACCTTCCCTACCCTTCACCACCTTCCCTACCCTCCACCACCTTCCCTACCCTCCACCACCTTCCCTACCCTTCACCACCTTCCCTACCCTTCACCACCTTCCCTACCCTCCACCACCTTCCCTACCCTCCACCACCTTCCCTATCCTTCACCACCTTCCCTACCCTCCACCACCTTCCCTACCCTTCACCACCTTCCCTACCCTCCACCACCTTCCCTACCCTCCACCACCTTCCCTACCCTTCACCACCTTCCCTACCCTTCACCACCTTCCCTACCCTCCACCACCTTCCCTACCCTTCACCACCTTCCCTATCCTTCACCACCTTCCCTACCCTCCACCACCTTCCCTACCCTTCACCACCTTCCCTACCCTCCACCACCTTCCCTACCCTTCACCACCTTCCCTACCCTCCACCACCTTCCCTACCCTTCACCACCTTCCCTACCCTTCACCACCTTCCCTACCCTCCACCACCTTCCCTACCCTTCACCACCTTCCCTACCCTTCACCACCTTCCCTACCCTCCACCACCTTCCCTACCCTTCACCACCTTCCCTATCCTTCACCACCTTCCCTACCCTCCACCACCTTCCCTACCCTTCACCACCTTCCCTACCCTCCACCACCTTCCCTACCCTTCACCACCTTCCCTACCCTCCACCACCTTCCCTACCCTTCACCACCTTCCCTACCCTTCACCACCTTCCCTACCCTTCACCACCTTCCCTACCCTTCACCACCTTCCCTACCCTTCACCACCCTCCCTACCCTTCACCACCTTCCCTACCCTCCACCACCTTCCCTACCCTTCACCACCTTCCCTACCCTTCACCACCTTCCCTACCCTCCACCACCTTCCCTACCCTTCACCACCTTCCCTACCCTTCACCACCTTCCCTACCCTTCACCACCTTCCCTACCCTTCACCACCTTCCCTATCCTTCACCACCTTCCCTACCCTCCACCACCTTCCCTACCCTTCACCACCTTCCCTATCCTTCACCACCTTCCCTACCCTTCACCACCTTCCCTACCCTCCACCACCTTCCCTACCCTCCACCACCTTCCCTACCCTCGACCACCTTCCCTACCCTTCACCACCTTCCCTACCCTTCACCACCTTCCCTACCCTTCACCACCTTCCCTACCCTCCACCACCTTCCCTACCCTCCACCACCTTCCCTATCCTTCACCACCTTCCCTACCCTCCACCACCTTCCCTACCCTCCACCACCTTCCCTACCCTCCACCACCTTCCCTACCCTTCACCACCTTCCCTACCCTCCACCACCTTCCCTACCCTTCACCACCTTCCCTATCCTTCACCACCTTCCCTACCCTTCACCACCTTCCCTACCCTTCACCACCTTCCCTACCCTTCACCACCTTCCCTACCCTTCACCACCTTCCCTATCCTTCACCACCTTCCCTACCCTCCACCACCTTCCCTACCCTCGACCACCTTCCCTACCCTTCACCACCTTCCCTACCCTTCACCACCTTCCCTACCCTCCACCACCTTCCCTACCCTTCACCACCTTCCCTATCCTTCACCACCTTCCCTACCCTCCACCACCTTCCCTACCCTCCACCACCTTCCCTACCCTTCACCACCTTCCCTACCCTCCACCACCTTCCCTACCCTTCACCACCTTCCCTATCCTTCACCACCTTCCCTACCCTTCACCACCTTCCCTACCCTTCACCACCTTCCCTACCCTTCACCACCTTCCCTACCCTTCACCACCTTCCCTATCCTTCACCACCTTCCCTACCCTCCACCACCTTCCCTACCCTCGACCACCTTCCCTACCCTTCACCACCTTCCCTACCCTTCACCACCTTCCCTACCCTCCACCACCTTCCCTACCCTTCACCACCTTCCCTACCCTCGACCACCTTCCCTACCCTTCACCACCTTCCCTACCCTTCACCACCCTCCCTACCCTTCACCACCTTCCCTACCCTCCACCACCTTCCCTACCCTTCACCACCTTCCCTACCCTTCACCACCTTCCCTACCCTTCACCACCTTCCCTACCCTTCACCACCTTCCCTACCCTTCACCACCTTCCCTATCCTTCACCACCTTCCCTACCCTCCACCACCTTCCCTACCCTCCACCACCTTCCCTACCCTTCACCACCTTCCCTACCCTCCACCACCTTCCCTACCCTCCACCACCTTCCCTATCCTTCACCACCTTCCCTACCCTCCACCACCTTCCCTACCCTCCACCACCTTCCCTACCCTCCACCACCTTCCCTACCCTTCACCACCTTCCCTACCCTCCACCACCTTCCCTACCCTTCACCACCTTCCCTACCCTTCACCACCTTCCCTACCCTTCACCACCTTCCCTACCCTTCACCACCTTCCCTACCCTTCACCACCTTCCCTACCCTCCACCACCTTCCCTACCCTCCACCACCTTCCCTACCCTCCACCACCTTCCCTACCCTCCACCACCTTCCCTACCCTCCACCACCTTCCCTACCCTTCACCACCTTCCCTACCCTTCACCACCTTCCCTACCCTCCACCACCTTCCCTACCCTCCACCACCTTCCCTACCCTTCACCACCTTCCCTATCCTTCACCACCTTCCCTACCCTCCACCACCTTCCCTACCCTCCACCACCTTCCCTACCCTCCACCACCTTCCCTACCCTTCACCACCTTCCCTATCCTTCACCACCTTCCCTACCCTCCACCACCTTCCCTACCCTCCACCACCTTCCCTACCCTCCACCACCTTCCCTACCCTCCACCACCTTCCCTATCCTTCACCACCTTCCCTACCCTCCACCACCTTCCCTACCCTCCACCACCTTCCCTACCCTCCACCACCTTCCCTACCCTCCACCACCTTCCCTACCCTTCACCACCTTCCCTACCATTGTCAAGGGATAGCGCCAAGCCATTACCACATGAAGCGAGACCGTCGCTCTACCGTCCAACCCAAGTGGTAGCAGAGCATCTTCTTCAATTTCTCCAGACTGAAGACGAGGTCTGCATGCCTGGATGCAATAATTCAGGCGGGAGCGCCCAAGAGACTTACACAGTTGAACGGCTACTTTCTTTTCCTTGAAGGTAAAGGTGCGCCTGATTATTGCCAGGGTTTGGTTAGCTGTTTTACTGCTGCTCCCACGTGTTGTGCAACCTTTAGTGAATGATGACTCCAAGGGCATTTGTTCCTCTATCTGTTGCACGGTGGTGGTGTCAGTTTGGTGGTTGTGACGTGGGTTGTTATGCCCCACACGCAAGCTCTTGCATTTATCCACATTAAAGAGCATTTGACAGTCATCTGACCATTTGTGGAGTTCATATAGACCGCTTTATAACGCCTCAATATGTCTTTCACTTCTCACTTTACCATAAATCTTCGTGCCATCTGTAAATTTGATGATGTGGCTTCTAATATTCTCATCTATGTCATTGATGTACTCACCTAATTGTGCTTGCGGGGGTTGAGCTTTGGCTCTTTGGTCCCTTTGATGTGTGTGACAAACGTGGTTGGCCCCAAGATGGACCCCCGTGGCACCCCATTTAGCACACTTCCCCAGTCACATTCATTCCCATTTATCATCACTCTTTGTTTTCATTGTTTTATCCATTCCAGTTTTCTCTCATTTATTCCATGTGCCTGTCACTTCCTTGCCAGTCTCTCATGTGGTAACTTGTCAAAAGCTTTAGCAAAGTCCATGTAAGCTACAGCTACCGGAAGTCCTTTGTCTGAATAGCAGGTTACTGTTCCCAGAAATGTGAGCAGGTTAGTGAGGCAGGATCTATTTTAAACTAACCCATGTTGGGTTGATTTTACCAGATTGTTCTCTGTGAGATGTTGGATGATTCCCTCCCTTAGGATTCTCTCCATGAGCTTGCAGATGTGTGATGTCAAGCTGATCAGACGATAATTGTCTGCCAAGCTCTTTCTGCCTTTTTTTGAAAATAGGGATTACATTTGCATATTTCCAATCCATAGGAACTATCCCTTGGTCCAGGGAATTTCTGAAAAGGAGTTTCTGTGGCATGCATAGTGTGCATTTACTAGTTTCTTTGCGACTTTGGATTTAACTCCATCCACACCTGGGGCTTTTGAGTCTTTTAGTTTGTCAATGGTGTTGATGATTGTGTCGCATATAATGGGTATATCCCTTAATTCATTCTCTTCATCTTCAAACATTTGTGTGGGTGATGGGATGTCGTTCAATCTTTCTAGTGTGAACACTGATGTACAATATTTACTCAGTATTTGCTGCCCTTTTATCATCTAATATAACTTGGTTAGTCTCATTCTTTAGGGGTCCTACAGAGTACTTTGTGTTGGGTTTACTTGCTATATATCTTATCTTGAGGTTATCTTGAGATGATTTCGGGGCTTTAGTGTCCCCGCGGCCCGGTCCTCGACCAGGCCTCCACCCCCAGGAAGCAGCCCGTGACAGCTGACTAACACCCAGGTACCTATTTACTGCTAGGTAACAGGGGCATTCAGGGTGAAAGAAACTTTGCCCATTTGTTTCTGCCTCGTGCGGGAATCGAACCCGCGCCACAGAATTACGAGTCCTGCGCACTATCCACCAGGCTACGAGGCCCCATTCTATATGCATAGAATGATTTTGTATCTTCCTTTATGTTTTGGGCAAGATGTCGTTCGTAGCTTCCTTTGGTTACTCTAACTTCCTGAGTGGCTGAATTGAATGTCCTTTAATATATCTCATAATCCATGATGTTTACCGTGGATTCCTACCGTCTCCAGAGGTAATTATTAGCGCTCTTTCTTACTACGTGTGTCAGCCATCTTGTTCCTTGCTTTTCTTTCTCCTTATTGGCACATATCTTTGTACGAGTTCAGTAATGGGAGCCGGTCGGCCGAGCGGACAGCACGCTGGACTTGTCATCCTGTGGTCCCGGGTTCAATCCCGGGCGCCGGCGAGAAACAATGGGCAGAGTTTCTTTCACCCTATGCCCCCCTCTTACCTAGCAGTAAAATAGGTACCTGGGTGTTAGTCAGCTGTCACGGGCTGCTTCCTGGGGGTGGAGGCCTGGTCGAGGACCGGGCCGCGGGGACACTAAAGCCCCGAAATCATCTCAAGATAACCTCAAGATAATGACGTGTCTGACACTCCCCCTCATGAGGTGTCCCAGCCGTGATCAGCTGTCAGCGCCCTCCAGGTGGTGTCCCAGCCGTGATCAGCTGTCAGCGCCCTCCAGGAGGTGTCCCAGCCGTGATCAGCTGTCAGCGCCCCCCACGAGGTGTCCCAGCCGTGATCAGCTGTCAGCGCCCTCCATGAGGTGTCCCAGCCGTAATCAGCTGTCAGCGCCCTCCATGAGGTGTCCCAGCCGTGATCAGCTGTCAGCGCCCTCCATGAGGTGTCCCAGCCGTGATCAGCTGTCAGCGCCCTCCATGAGGTGTCCCAGCCGTAATCAGCTGTCAGCGCCCTCCATGAGGTGTCCCAGCCGTGATCAGCTGTCAGCGCCCTCCATGAGGTGTCCCAGCCGTGATCAGCTGTCAGCGCCCTCCATGAGGTGTCCCAGCCGTGATCAGCTGTCAGTGCCCTCCACGAGGTGTTTTGTAATTCCTCTCTCATTCCCTGATAGTTTTTTTTTTTTTTTTTTTTTTGAGATATATAGAAGAGTTGTTACATTCTTGTAGAGCCACTAGTACGCGTAGCGTTTCGGGCAAGTCCTTAATCCTATGGTCCCTGGAATACGATCCCCTGCCGCGAAGAATCCTTGTTACAACCAAGTACACAGTTTACTGTTGCGTTAAACAGAGGCTACAGTTAAGGAATTGCGCTCAGTAAATCCTCCCCGGCCAGGATACGAACCCATGACATAGCGCTCGCGGAACGCCAGGCGAGTGTCTTACCACTACACCACGGAGACTGTTTCCTCGATGGTAATCTTGACGGTCATCATCCTGGAGTTTTATGAGTTGCTGTAATTGTATTCCGTCTTAGAATATTGTGAACACACGATGGGGTGAGCTGTGTGTGTGTGTGTATAGACACACATCACAAACAATGAACATATTACTGAACATTCCCAGTAATAAACATATACATCTCTTCCTTTACACGTGTAGTATGTTATCACACGTACACACAAATACTTTTAAGACTAGGTAAATAGACAATTTGCAATTGACCAATAGACATTCAGATAATTCAACAAAAGGGGTTACAGTCTTGGTGCAAAATTCTTATATCTCTCCAGAATATCATCAACCTTCCCGTTGTGACACATCCGGGCTATTTGTTCAGGAACAGTCCTTATCTCAGTGTTTCTATATACAGTAATCAACGGACAATCAAGAACATAATGAGTGAGGGTGTGAGACCTCAACACACCCTAGAGCTTACACCTGGTGCCATTACCATATGCACAGTTTGGTTAGACTAGCCCCAGGCGTCTGGTCACCTGCCTCCACCATACACACACTCTTATATAGACATCCTTTCTTACTAAAGACTGGTCATTTGGGATATATATCTTTGCTTTTGTTTACAAAAGGCAGCAATATATGATCTTGATGTTTATGCCAACCATGAAAACAAATTATCAAATATATATTGAAAAGCCATAGTTGTGTGGTCTGTAAAGGGTGAGCCAGAGGCACGATAATATCCGGTTCACGCTCCACAAGTCGTGGCAGTAAAGTCGACCCAAAACAATATTGTGTTCCAATACTTCGTCCACAAGATCTGTGGCTTCTGGCAATATAGTTAAGAAAGAGAGTTACCTGGTGATGAGTATGGTGGCCGTAAATGGTGTAGAGTTTATGTCAAAGTGGACTTAGGATTCCATTCTTAAAATTAAGTGCTACAAAGGCGGAAGGTCGTATGCTGAGACTGAAATATTTGCTAAGACTTTAATCGAACACGTTACTCAGTGTGGATAAATGCGATGGTTTTGCGGCCGAATCCAGATTAACTTAATTTTCAGTCAGAAACAAACTGTTGTACACAACCGGCCGAGCCACCAGGCGGACAACCACACTGTTACTGCCACCGACCAGCACCATACACACGACCCAGCAGGCGCCCCCCCTGCCCGAGGTGTCCCTGATATCCTGGCCACGGGGGCCACCCTTGACACCCACCCTGCCCGAGGTGTCCCTGATATCCTGGCCCCGGGGGCCACCCTTGACGGCCACCCTGCCCGAGGTGTCCCTGATATCCTGGCCACGGGGGCCACCCTTGACGCCCACCCTGCCCAAGGTGTCCCTGATATCCTGAACATGAAGGTCACCTTTGAGAGTGATCCTATCCAAGATGTCAGGGACCTCCTGGAGAGGGGGACGGTCCCTGAGGACTGGACGGCGGGCCACTAGCCCTACATAAAGAAGCCTCTGCTCCAGTGCGACACGCCCTCAATCCCGTGTTACGACAACGCCGCGGTGAGGATGACAATGTGTTTCAAGGACGCATGCGCCCTTGTCCCCAGCGCCTGCGGCAGTCTGCCCAACGGCATGCGTTAGCATATAGCTGAAGGTGAAGTGAGGGGCCTCGCCGTAGTCTTAGTGGTAGAGGCTATGAGTAAACCGGAAGTGATGAAGGAAGTAAACTCCGCCATCTTGGAGGCATTGGAGGTTCTTCCTTCCAATGATAAACATCAAATGTTGGTGGGATTTGTGTTATATGACGATGAGCAACATTGGTGGGTCAGGAAGGACAGTAAAACACTCTTCGAGAAGACGAGGGCGATCTAGATCTTTGAAGAACATTCACTCGTATATGATAGACAAGAAAGTTATGATAGAGAGAGAAGGGAAGCAGCAGTGTGTGAGGCAGTGAGTGCCGCTCGTCGGGGCCTCCAGTGCCGCCACTACCACCACAAGCTCACCATTATCGGCACTCTCTACACCCAATAATTATACCACCATATTTATCTATAACTAAATGAAGGATAAATGTAGATTGACCATTTTGTTATCACAGACAACAAGTATTATAGAGGCGGGGAGTGGTTAGGTATCGTTAGCTCGGACCATTAGGTCATGGGCGAGTTAATAATGGTTCCCAGAGAATCTTTTCCTTGTCTTCTTAAATCCAGTCTAGATATGCTGATGTTTGATTTGTCAATGACTCTATAATGCGACGAGGGGCTCAAAATTGAGTGCATAACGGGCAAGTGGGTGAGAGCAACTCGGGCCACAGCCACCTCTCAAGACACGTGGAGGATCAACACGGCTGTGGTCCACCACACGGACAAGGCCGTGTTTCTGTGCCGGACGCTGGGGGCGAGGCGGCCCGGCTCACGCCATCACATTGAACTCTCGTACTCATTTAGAAACACCAGGGGCTAAATTGTCACAAAATAGGAGGTATAAACGTGGGTTTGTGGCGCAGAAGGTAGCAAGGGGGCGGCCAGGGTGGGCCAGGGGGCGGCTAGGGTGGGCCAGACCGCCAGGGTGGCCCAGTGGCCCGCCGGCCCTCCTGGAGTGTGGCAGGAGGCGGCGGACAGCTACGGGCTGCTGCTGCCCATACTGCTGGTCGTCGCCGCCTTCCTCCTCGTCTCGCGACTCTATGTGTCCTCTACTCAACAGTAAAGTCAAACATATTCAAGTGTACAGGAATATTATGACTTTTATTGGAGTATAATTAAACGTTTAGGTTGAGATAACTGGCGCCTTGTTTAGACAATTACTGAGAGTCAAGGCCTCACTTTCTGCATGTCGGAGTTCAATCCCTGATCGTCTAGGTGGTTAGGAGCCGTTCCTTCCCCCCTTCCTATCCCATATCCTCATCCGCCTATCCCTTCCAAGTGCTATATAGTCGTACTGGGTTAATGCTCTCTTTTTGATAATCTATAAAAATAAAAATGCAAATGTTCTTTTGTTCAAAATGGCTTTATCTCCGAAAGTTCTTCACTGATCGCTTTGAAATTTTCACACAATGTTCCATTCGCATCAGAGCGGGTTTATATATACATATTATATTGATGTCACGTCTGTGCCGGAAAAACAACATGCTTTTTTTGAAAAACTGTTTTTTTTTCAGGTGTTTTTCATGTGAAAGAAATCTTCGAAACCTCTTTACCGATTGCTTTGAAATTTTGACACAACGTTGCATTTGAATAGGCGCATTTTTTTATATTCTTACTATATACATGCCTCACGTGACGGGAAAAACATGCTTTTTTTTGATAAACAGCGCCATCTGTTGGATATAAGAGTAAGACACTGTTATCTCCCAAAATTTTTCACTGATTGCTTTGAAATTCTGATACAACGTTCCAATCGAATATGCGCGTGTTTTTATATGCCTACTATATAGATGCCACCCCTGTGACAGGTAAAAACATAATTTAAAGAAAAAACAGTGCCATCTGTTGAACGTAATAGCAACACACACGTTATACTAAATATGTTATGATTTCCACTTCAGTGTTTCCGATTGCATCAATAAATTGAATTTTCATAGATTTCGATTTTAATTTTGATTTAATTATTTTGTGGGACATTGTGTTGGACCTGAGCTGTGTTGTTTACCACATCATTCATTACGTAAGTATAAGTATAGATGCCACACTTGTAAAAGTTAAAAACATTCTTCTTTTTAAGAAACAGCGCCATCTGTTGCACGTAAGACCCATACACACTATAAAAATTATGTTACGATTCCATTTCAATCTTTCCGACGGTAGAGCGACGGTCTCGCTTCATGCAGGTCGGTGTTCAATCCCCGACCGTCCAAGAGATTGGGCTCTATTCCCTTCCCCCCGTCCCATCCCCAACCCTTAGTCTGACCCCCTTCCAAGTGCTATATAGTGGTACTGGCTTGGCGCTTTCCCTTGATAGTTCCCTTCATATTATTAGTGCTCTGGAGAAGGTGCAACACCGGGCAACAAAAATTATACCAGAGCTCAGTCATCTCTCTTATCAGGAACGGTTGAGGGCCACAGGGTTAATAACACTATAGGGGCGGTGGTGAAGGGTAGGGAAGGTGGTGAAGGGTAGGGAAGGTGGGGGAGGGGGGGTAGGGAAGGTGGTGAAGGGTAGGGAAGGTGGTGAAGGGTAGGGAAGGTGGGGGAGGGGGGGTAGGGAAGGTGGTGAAGGGTAGGGAAGGTGGTGAAGGGTAGGGAAGGTGGTGAAGGGTAGGGAAGGTGGTGAAGGGTAGGGGGGGTAGGGAAGGTGGGGGAGGGGGGGTAGGGAAGGTGGTGAAGGGTAGGGAAGGTGGTGGAGGGTAGGGAAGGTGGTGAAGGGTAGGGAAGGTGGGGGAGGGGGGTAGGGAAGGTGGTGAAGGGTAGGGAAGGTGGTGAAGGGTAGGGAAGGTGGTGAAGGGTAGGGAAGGTGGTGAAGGGTAGGGGGGGTAGGGAAGGTGGGGGAGGGGGGGTAGGGAAGGTGGTGAAGGGTAGGGAAGGTGGTGGAGGGTAGGGAAGGTGGTGAAGGGTAGGGAAGGTGGGTGGGGGGGGTAGGGAAGGTGGTGAAGGGTAGGGAAGGTGGTGGAGGGTAGGGAAGGTGGGGGAGGGGGGGTAGGGAAGGTGGTGAAGGGTAGGGAAGGTGGTGGAGGGTGGTGAAGGGTAGGGAAGGTGGTGGAGGGTAGGGAAGGTGGTGAAGGGTAGGGAAGGTGGTGGAGGGTAGGGAAGGTGGTGAAGGGTAGGGAAGGTGGTGAAGGGTAGGGAAGGTGGTGAAGGGTAGGGAAGGTGGTGAAGGGTAGGGAAGGTGGTGAAGGGTAGGGAAGGTGGTGGAGGGTAGGGAAGGTGGTGAAGGGTAGGGAAGGTGGTGAAGGGTAGGGAAGGTGGTGGAGGGTAGGGAAGGTGGTGAAGGGTAGGGAAGGTGGTGAAGGGTAGGGAAGGTGGTGAAGGGTAGGGAAGGTGGTGGAGGGTAGGGAAGGTGGTGGAGGGTAGGGAAGGTGGTGAAGGGTAGGGAAGGTGGTGGAGGGTAGGGAAGGTGGTGGAGGGTAGGGAAGGTGGTGAAGGGTAGGGAAGGTGGTGAAGGGTAGGGAAGGTGGTGGAGGGTAGGGAAGGTGGTGAAGGGTAGGGAAGGTGGTGGAGGGTAGGGAAGGTGGTGGAGGGTAGGGAAGGTGGTGAAGGGTAGGGAAGGTGGTGAAGGGTAGGGAAGGTGGCGAAGGGTAGGGAAGGTGGTGGAGGGTAGGGAAGGTGGTGAAGGGTAGGGAAGGTGGTGAAGGGTAGGGAAGGTGGTGGAGGGTAGGGAAGGTGGCGAAGGGTAGGGAAGGTGGTGAAGGGTAGGGAAGGTGGTGGAGGGTAGGGAAGGTGGCGAAGGGTAGGGAAGGTGGTGGAGGGTAGGGAAGGTGGCGAAGGGTAGGGAAGGTGGCGAAGGGTAGGGAAGGTGGTGGAGGGTAGGGAAGGTGGTGGAGGGTAGGGAAGGTGGCGAAGGGTAGGGAAGGTGGTGAAGGGTAGGGAAGGTGGCGAAGGGTAGGGAAGGTGGTGGAGGGTAGGGAAGGTGGTGGAGGGTAGGGAAGGTGGCGAAGGGTAGGGAAGGTGGTGGAGGGTAGGGAAGGTGGTGGAGGGTAGGGAAGGTGGTGAAGGGTAGGGAAGGTGGTGAAGGGTAGGGAAGGTGGTGAAGGGTAGGGAAGGTGGTGGAGGGTAGGGAAGGTGGTGAAGGGTAGGGAAGGTGGTGAAGGGTAGGGAAGGTGGTGAAGGGTAGGGAAGGTGGTGGAGGTTAGGGAAGGTGGTGAAGGGTAGGGAAGGTGGTGAAGGATAGGGAAGGTGGTGAAGGGTAGGGAAGGTGGTGGAGGGTAGGGAAGGTGGTGAAGGATAGGGAAGGTGGTGAAGGGTAGGGAAGGTGGTGGAGGATAGGGAAGGTGGTGAAGGGTAGGGAAGGTGGTGGAGGGTAGGGAAGGTGGTGAAGGATAGGGAAGGTGGTGAAGGGTAGGGAAGGTGGTGGAGGGTAGGGAAGGTGGTGGAGGGTAGGGAAGGTGGTGAAGGATAGGGAAGGTGGTGAAGGGTAGGGAAGGTGGTGGAGGGTAGGGAAGGTGGTGAAGGGTAGGGAAGGTGGTGGAGGGTAGGGAAGGTGGTGGAGGGTAGGGAAGGTGGTGAAGGGTAGGGAAGGTGGTGAAGGGTAGGGAAGGTGGTGGAGGGTAGGGAAGGTGGTGAAGGGTAGGGAAGGTGGTGGAGGGTAGGGAAGGTGGTGAAGGGTAGGGAAGGTGGTGGAGGGTAGGGAAGGTGGTGGAGGGTAGGGAAGGTGGTGAAGGGTAGGGAAGGTGGTGGAGGGTAGGGAAGGTGGTGAAGGGTAGGGAAGGTGGTGGAGGGTAGGGAAGGTGGTGGAGGGTAGGGAAGGTGGTGAAGGGTAGGGAAGGTGGTGAAGGGTAGGGAAGGTGGTGAAGGGTAGGGAAGGTGGTGGAGGGTAGGGAAGGTGGTGGAGGGTAGGGAAGGTGGTGAAGGGTAGGGAAGGTGGTGAAGGGTAGGGAAGGTGGTGAAGGGTAGGGAAGGTGGTGGAGGGTGGTGAAGGGTAGGGAAGGTGGTGAAGGGTGGTGAAGGGTAGGGAAGGTGGTGGAGGGTAGGGAAGGTGGTGGAGGGTAGGGAAGGTGGTGAAGGGTAGGGAAGGTGGTGAAGGGTAGGGAAGGTGGTGGAGGGTAGGGAAGGTGGTGAAGGGTAGGGAAGGTGGTGAAGGGTAGGGAAGGTGGTGAAGGGTAGGGAAGGTGGTGAAGGGTAGGGAAGGTGGTGGAGGGTAGGGAAGGTGGTGAAGGGTAGGGAAGGTGGTGAAGGGTAGGGAAGGTGGTGAAGGGTAGGGAAGGTGGTGAAGGGTAGGGAAGGTGGTGAAGGGTAGGGAAGGTGGTGAAGGGTAGGGAAGGTGGTGAAGGGTAGGGAAGGTGGTGAAGGGTAGGGAAGGTGGTGAAGGGTAGGGAAGGTGGTGAAGGGTAGGGAAGGTGGTGAAGGGTAGGGAAGGTGGTGAAGGGTAGGGAAGGTGGTGAAGGGTAGGGAAAGTGGTGGAGGGTAGGGAAGGTGGTGAAGGGTAGGGAAGGTGGTGAAGGGTAGGGAAGGTGGTGAAGGGTAGGGAAGGTGGTGAAGGGTAGGGAAGGTGGTGAAGGGTAGGGAAGGTGGTGAAGGGTAGGGAAGGTGGTGAAGGGTAGGGAAGGTGGTGAAGGGTAGGGAAGGTGGTGAAGGGTAGGGAAGGTGGTGAAGGGTAGGGAAGGTGGTGAAGGGTAGGGAAGGTGGTGGAGGGTAGGGAAGGTGGTGAAGGGTAGGGAAGGTGGTGAAGGGTAGGGAAGGTGGTGAAGGTTAGGGAAGGTGGTGGAGGGTAGGGAAGGTGGTGAAGGATAGGGAAGGTGGTGAAGGTTAGGGAAGGTGGTGGAGGGTAGGGAAGGTGGTGGAGGGTAGGGAAGGTGGTGAAGGGTAGGGAAGGTGGTGAAGGGTAGGGAAGGTGGTGAAGGGTAGGGAAGGTGGTGAAGGGTAGGGAAGGTGGTGAAGGGTAGGGAAGGTGGTGAAGGGTAAGGAAGGTGGTGAAGGTTAGGGAAGGTGGTGGAGGGTAGGGAAGGTGGTGAAGGATAGGGAAGGTGGTGGAGGGTAGGGAAGGTGGTGAAGGATAGGGAAGGTGGTGAAGGGTAGGGAAGGTGGTGAAGGGTAGGGAAGGTGGTGAAGGGTAGGGAAGGTGGTGAAGGGTAGGGAAGGTGGTGAAGGGTAGGGAAGGTGGTGAAGGGTAGGGAAGGTTGTGAAGGGTAGGGAAGGTGGTGAAGGGTAGGGAAGGTCTTGAAGGGTAGGGAAGGTTGTGAAGGGTAGGGAAGGTGGTGAAGGGTAGGGAAGGTGGTGAAGGGTAGGGAAGGTCTTGAAGGGTAGGGAAGGTTGTGAAGGGTAGGGAAGGTGGTGAAGGGTAGGGAAGGTCTTGAAGGGTAGGGAAGGTTGTGAAGGGTAGGGAAGGTGGTGAAGGGTAGGGAAGGTGGGTTTGGGTAAAATATACATAAATAAGAAAGAAAACAATATATGAAAGGTTAACTATATTATATTCAACAAAATATACTACACCTGAAAGATTAAGTTAAAAGTCAAAAGTATACGAACAAAACATATCAAGCCTAATAAATACACTAAGGCCAAAAGAAGTTAGGTTAAGGGGTGGAATGTATGAGTGAATATAAGTTAAGTGAAGGTTAGGGGGGGGGGAAGGTTAGGACGGTAAGGGTAGATAAGTTATGATACGTTATGTAACTTAAGTTAGTAAGTTATGTACGGTGGTTAAGTCAGGCTACCTCAGTTTACTTTAGCTAGGTTAGATTAGGTAAGTTATGATAAGTTAGGTTAGGTAAGTTAGGTTAGGTTAAGATAGTTAGGTTAATTAAGTTAGGTTAGGTTAGGTTGTGCAAGTTAGGATAGGTTAGGCTAGTTAGGTTAGGTTAGGTCAGTTAGGTTAGATTAGGTATGTTAACTTTAGTTAAGTATGGTTAGGATGTGTTGTGCAAGATTAGTTAAGTTGGGATAGGTTAGGTTAGGGTTGGTAAGTTAGGTTGGGTTAGGTAAGTTACGTTAAGTTAGGTTAGGTTAAGTTTACTTAGGTTAGGTTAGTTAAGTTAGGTTAGGTTAGGTAAGTTACGTTAAATCAAACCAAATGTTTATTTAGGTAAGGTACATACAAGAGATTTTACAAAGATTGATGGATTTATAGATAGGGCTAAGTTTGGTTAGGTTAAGCAAGTTAAGTTAGGTTAGGTTAGGTAAGCTAAGTTAGGTTAGTTAAGTTAGGTTTGGTTAGTTAAGTTAGGTTAGGTTAGGTAAGTTACGTTAAGTTTGGTTAGGTTAAGCAAGTTAGGTTAGGTTAGGTTAGCTAAGTTAGGTTAGGTTAGGTTAGTTAAGTTAGGTTTGGTTAGTTAAGTTAGGTTAGGTTAGGTTTGGTAAGTTAGGTTAGGTAAGGTAAGGTAGGGTAAGGTTAGGTTAAGTTAGATAAGTTACATTAAAGCTAGGATACATTACATTAAAGTTAGATAAGTTACATTAAGCTAGGAGAGATTAGGTTAGATATATATTTTAACAGAAGTGAAAGTTTGATATGAAAAGCTGAACTAGTTACATTTTGGAGAGATATTTTATGTCTGAAGTTGTCTTAGAGAACAACTTTGATGTCTTAGAGAACAACTTTGATGTCTTAGAGAACAACTTTGATGCCTTTGAGAACAACTTTGATGTCTTAGAGAACAACTTTGATGTCTTAGAGAACAACTTTGATGTCTTAGAGAACAACTTTGATGCCTTAGAGAACAACTTTGATGTCTTAGAGAACAACTTTGATGCCTTAGAGAACAACTTTGATGTCTTAGAGAACAACTTTGATGCCTTAGAGAACAACTTTGATGCCTTAGAGAACAACTTTGATGCCTTAGAGAACAACTTTGATGCCTTAGAGAACAACTTTGATGCCTTAGAGAACAACTTTGATACCTTAGAGAACAACTTTGATGCCTTAGAGAACAACTTTGATGTCTTAGAGAACAACTTTGATGCCTTAGAGAACAACTTTGATGTCTTAGAGAACAACATTGATGTCTTAGAGAACAACTTTGATGCCTTAGAGAACAACTTTGATGTCTTAGAGAACAACATTGATGTCTTAGAGAACAACATTGATGTCTTAGAGAACAACTCTGATGACTGAGATTAACTTTGATGTCTTAGAGAACAACTTTTGATGACTTAGAGAATAACTTTAATGAACGAAAGTGAGTTAGAGATTACCTCTGATGACTCTGAGAATTACTTTTGATAACTCTGAGAATAACTTTTGATGACTGAGAATAACTTTTGAGGACATGAGTAGTATTTTGACGTCTTTGAGTGTCTTTGATGTGCTTGAGTGTGTCATTATTGTCTTTGAGTACATTATTAATGTCTTTGATTGTGTCATTTGATGTCTCGAAGAGTGTCTTTGATGTCTCTGAGTATTAACTATTTTTTTAATGCCTTGACTATTCTTTCTTAGTCTACAAAGTAGAGTTAAGAACAGTGTTGAAAGATTCCTTTTACCTATTGTTCTACTCTAAGAGGAATACTGTTAAGAAAGTATTGAACGAAGCTTCACTTGATAAGAGAACATGATGAACGTGGATATTTTTCAGTCGATTGATGAATAATTTTGGTTAAAATTGACAAGAAAAAGATGAATGTGGATATTGCAGTTAATTGACAAGTAATTTTGAGTTCAGAAATGACAAGAAATGTTTGTCTTGGTACATTTGGTAGTGAACAAAGTGCAGATTTGTTTAAGAACAGTGTTGTGAAGAACATTCTGAAAACATGAAGAACAAGAATATTGAGTATAAAAGTTGTACAGAGAACATGCGACGAACATGAAAATATCACATAGAACATGAACTTATGAAGAACATGCTAAGAACATTGAGAACATGAATATTGAGCATAAAAGTTGCACAGAGAACATGAGATGAACACGAAAACAAGCTAAATAGCTACGTTTTAAATTTTAAGGGATTTGGTTAAATACTAAAGAAGATACGAGAAAGAACTAAGGTGGGGGCCGAGAGCTGGAGCTCGGTAATTATTTGGATCTTATTTACTATGTCTGAAATATATGTGTGTTAAATTTCAGGGAAATTGGACTGTTAGTATTGAATCTACGACAGGTGACTAAGGTGGGGACATGAGCTGGAGCTCGGTAATTATTTGGATCTTATTGAACTACGTGTGAAATACAGCGGTGTTAAATTTCAGGGAAATTCTTCAGGTATTAACGAAGATACGAGAGGGGGTTATGGCGGGGGACAGGAGCTAGAACTCGGTAACTGCCCTGACTTGATTTACTACGTTTAAAATATGACTGTTTAAAATTTCAGGGGGATTGGACTGTTAGTAAAGAAGTTATGGAGGTAAAGTAAGGCGGGGGACAGGAGCTAGAACTTGCTTACTGACATTATTTTGTTTACTGCGTCTGAAATATGACTGTTTAGAATTGGGGTAACATTTGGCTGTTAGTAGCGAAAATTTGGTCTCTTGCAAATTTGGTCTTAAAAATGGTCTCTGTCAAATTTTTGGTCTTAACTGGACTCTGATAATATTTGAATTTCCTCCATAAGAACTCTTTAAAAACGCAGGTGTAAGTCAAACTCTGAAATATTTCGGTCTCAAAGTGGACCTGACTATGACTATTTTTCGGTCTTTAGGGGACTTAAATTTCGGTCTTACAGCAGAACTCTCTTATTTCTGCCTACAACTTGACTCTGACGAATTTTCGGTCTTTATGGGACTCTGAATATTTTTTGGGTATAAACTGAACTGATTATTTTCCGGCTTAAACTGGTCTCTGACTCTTTTTTTTTTGGTCTGAAAATGGTCTCTGTCATATTTTTGGTCATAAATGGACTCTGAAGAAAATTGGTCTTTAAATGGTCTCTGAATAATTTTTGGTGTTTAAATTGGTCTCTGTTCAATTTTGGTCTTTACAGGTGAAAACAGCCGTGTATGAATATACAAATTAAAAGTCCCAGCTAAGGTGTCTATTTTCCTTAACAAAACTTCTATGACAATGTTCTCTGAAAAATGGTCTTTTTTACCAAATTTCGGTCATAAACTTGTAAATAAACTCCAATGATTATATGAACTCTGAAATATTTTCATAAAACTGATCTCTGAAAAATTTTGAATTCCTTCCATAAGAACTCTTAAGAAACTTTTCTGAAATTATTTTTCTCATATGAATTCTTTAACTCCAAATGAGTGATTTTGAAAACAAACAAAAATTGTCCGTAGAGTTCACCTGGAAAACCGACCACAACCCCCACACCCTCCCCTCCCCACCACCACACCCACCCCTCCCCACCACCACACCCACCCCTCCCCACCACCACACCCTCCCCTCCCCACCACCACACCCACCCCTCCCCACCACCACACCCTCCCCTCCCCACCACCACACCCACCCCTCCCCACCACCACACCCACCCCTCCCCACCACCACACCCACCACACCCACCCCTCCCCACCACCACAACCCCCACTCCTACCCTCCCCACCACCACAACCCCCACTCCCACCCCCTCCCCACCACCACAACCACCACTCCCACCCCTCCCCACCACCACACCCACCCCTCCCCACCAACACAACCCCCCCTCCCACCCCTCCCCACCACCACACCCAACCCTCCCCACCACCACACCCAACCCTCCCCACCACCACAACCACCACTCCCACCCCTCCCCACCACCCCACCCACCCCTCCCCACCACCACAACCACCACTCCCACCCCTCCTCACCACCACAACCACCCCTCCCCACCACCACAACCACCACTCCCACCCCTCCCCACCACCCCACCCACCCCTCCCCACCACCAGAACCACCACTCCCACCCCTCCCCACCACCACAACCCCCACACCCACCCTCCCCACCACCACACCCACCACCCCTCCCCACCACCACAACCACCACTCCCACCCCTCCCTACCACCACAACCCCCACAACCACCCCTCCCCACAACCACACCCACCCCTCCCCCACCACCACAACCCCCACTCCCACCCCTCCCCACCACCACACCCACCCCTCCCCCACCACCACAACCCCCACACCCACCCCTCCTCACCACCACAACCCCCACTCCCACCCCCTCCCCACCACAACAACCCCCACACCCACCCCTGCCCACCACCACACCCACCCCTCCCCACCACCACAACCCCCACACCCACCCCTCCCCACCACCACACCCACCCCTCCCCACCTCCACAACCCCCACTCCACCCCTCCCCACCACCACACCCACCCCTCCCCACCACCACAACCACCACTCCCACCCCTCCCCACCACAACAACCCCCACACCCACCCCTGCCCACCACCACACCCACCCCTCCCCACCTCCACAACCACCACACCCACCTGGTAGAGCTAGGACTTATCTCCCCCCAAAAAGAACTAGGAATCAAACGGCTGGCATACCGAAAGGGGAATTATGAACAGATGAGAAGTTTCCTAAGTGAAATACCTTGGGACACAGACCTCAGAGACAAGTCTGTACAGGGTATGATGGACTATGTTACCCAAAAGTGTCAGGAGGCAGTAAACAGGTTCATCCCGGCCCAAAGGGAAAAATCCGAGAAGCAACAGAAGAATCCATGGTATAATAGGGCATGTATGGAAGCGAAGAAACTGAACAAAAGGGCATGGAGGAACTTCCGGAATAACAGAACACCAGAAAGCAGAGAGAGATACCAGAGAACCAGGAATGAGTACGTCAGGGTGAGAAGAGAAGCAGAGAAAAGTTATGAAAATGATATAGCAAACAAAGCCAAGACCGAACCAAAGCTACTCCACAGTCACATCAGAAGGAAAACAACAGTGAAAGAACAGGTATTGAAACTTAGAACAGGCGAGGACAGGTATACAGAGAATGACAGAGAGGTGTGTGAGGAACTCAACAAGAGGTTCCAGGAGGTCTTCACAATAGAACAGGGTGAGGTCACTGTGCTAGGAGAAAGGGAGGTAAACCAGGCGGCCTTGGAGGAGTTCGAAATTACGAGAGAGGAGGTCAAGAGACACCTGCTGGATCTGGATGTTAGAAAGGCTGTTGGTCCAGATGGGATCTCACCATGGGTACTGAAAGAGTGTGCAGAGGCACTTTGCTTGCCACTCTCCATAGTGTATAGTAAGTCACTAGAGACGGGAGACCTACCAGAAATATGGAAGACGGCGAATGTGGTCCCAATATACAAAAAGGGCGACAGACAAGAGGCATTGAACTACAGGCCAGTGTCCTTGACTTGTATACCATGCAAGGTGATGGAGAAGATCGTGAGAAAAAACCTGGTAACACATCTGGAGAGAAGGGACTTCGTGACAAATCGCCAACATGGGTTCAGGGAGGGTAAATCTTGCCTTACAGGCTTGATAGAATTCTACGATCAGGTGACACAGATTAAGCAAGAGAGGGCTGGGCGGACTGCATTTTCTTGGATTGTCGGAAAGCCTTTGACACAGTACCGCATAAGAGGCTGGTACATAAGCTGGAGAGACAGGCAGGTGTAGCTGGTAAGGTGCTCCAGTGGATAAGGGAGTATCTAAGCAATAGGAAGCAGAGAGTTACGGTGAGGGGTGAGACCTCCGATTGGCGTGAAGTCACCAGTGGAATCCCGCAGGGCTCTGTACTCGGTCCTATCTTGTTTCTGATATATGTAAATGATCTCCCGGAGGGTATCGATTCATTTCTCTCAATGTTTGCGGACGATGCTAAAATTATGAGAAGGATTAAAACAGAAGAGGACTGTTTGAGGCTTCAAGAAGACCTAGACAAGCTGAAGGAATGGTCGAACAAATGGTTGTTAGAGTTTAACCCAACCAAATGTAATGTAATGAAGATAGGTGTAGGGAGCAGGAGGCCAGATACAAGGTATCATCTGGGAGAGGAAATTCTTCAGGAGTCAGAGAAGGAAAAAGACTTGGGGGTTGATATCACGCCAGACCTGTCTCCTGCAGCACATATCAAGCGGATAACATCAGCGGCATATGCCAGGCTGGCCAACATACGAACGGTATTCAGAAACTTGTGTAAAGAATCATTCAGAACTTTGTATACCACATATGTCAGGCCAATCCTGGAGTATGCAGCCCCAGCATGGAGTCCATATCTAGTCAAGGATAAGACTAAACGGGAAAAGGTTCAAAGGTTTGCCACCAGACTAGTACCCGAGCTGAGAGGTATGAGCTACGAGGAGAGACTACAGGAATTAAACCTCACTTCGCTGGAAGACAGAAGAGTTAGGGGGGACATGATCACCACATTCAAGATTCTGAAGGGAATTGATAGGGTAGATAAAGACAGTCTATTTAACACAAGGGGAACACGCACAAGGGGACACAGGTGGAAACTGAGTGCCCAAATGAGCCACAGAGATATTACAAAGAACTTTTTTAGTGTCAGAGTGGTTGACAAATGGAATGCATTAGGGGGTGATGTGGTGGAGGCTGACTCCATACACAGTTTCAAGTATAGATATGACAGAGCCCAGTAGGCTCAGGAATCTGTACACCTGTTGATTGACGGTTGAGAGGCGGGACCAAAGAGCCAGAGCTCAACCCCCGCAAACACAACTAGGTGAGTACAACTAGGTGAGTACCCACCACTCCCCACCTCCACAACCCCCACATCCAGCCCTCCCCACCACCACACCCACCCCTCTCCACCACCACTCCCACCCCTCCCCACCACCACACCCACCCCTCCCCACCACCACACCCACCCCTCCCCACCACCACACCCACCCCTCCCCACCACCACTCCCACCCCTCCCCACCACCACTCTCACCCCTCCCCACCACCACACCCACCCCTCCCCACCACCACTCCCACCCCTCCCCACCACCACACCCACCCCTCCCCACCACCACTCCCACCCCTCCCCACCACCACAACCACCACTCCCACCCCTCCCCACCACCACACCCACCCCTCCCCACCACCACACCCACCCCTCCCCACCACCACACCCCACCACCACACCCACCCCTCCCCACCACCACACCCACCCCTCCCCACCACCACTCCCACCCCTCCCCACCACCACTCCCACCCCTCCCCACCACCACACCCACCCCTCCCCACCACCACTCCCACCCCTCCCCACCACCACACCCACCCCTCCCCACCACCACTCCCACCCCTCCCCACCACCACAACCACCACACCCACCCCTCCACACCACCACTCCCACCCCTCCCCACCACCACTCCCACCCCTCCCCACCACCACAACCACCACTCCCACCCCTCCCCACCACCACTCCCACCCCTCCCCACAACCACTCCCACCCCTCCCCACCACCACACCCACCCCTCCCGACCACCACTCCCACCCTCCCCACCACCACAACCACCACTCCCACCCCTCCCCACCACCACACCCACCCCTCCCCACCACCACTCCCACCCCTCCCCACCACCACACCCACCCCTCCCCACCACCACAACCACCACTCCCACCCCTCCCCACCACCACACCCACCCCTCCCCACCACCACACCCACCACTCCCACCCCTCCCCACCACCACTCCCACCCCTCCCCACCACCACTCCCACCCCTCCCCACCACCACAACCGCCACTCCCACCCCTCCCCACCACCACAACCCCCACACCCACCCCTCCCCACCACCACAACCACCACACCCACCCCTCCCCACCACCACAACCCCCACACCCACCCCTCCCCACCACCACACCCACCCCTCCCCACCACCACAACCCCCACACCCACCCCTCCCCACCACCACACCCACCCCTCCCCACCACCACAACCCCCACACCCACCCCTCCCCACCACCACAACCTCCACTCCCACCCCTCCCCACCACCACAACCTCCACTCCCACCCCTCCCCACCACCACAACCACCACACCCACCCCTCCCCACCACCACAACCCCCACACCCACCCCTCCCCACCACCACACCCACCCCTCCCCACCACCACAACCCCCACACCCACCCCTCCCCACCACCACACCCACCCCTCCCCACCACCACAACCCCCACACCCACCCCTCCCCACCACCACACCCACCCCTCCCCACCACCACAACCCCCACACCCACCCCTCCCCACCACACCCAACCCTCCCCACCACCACAACCCCCACCCCTCCCCACCACACCCAACCCTCCCCACCACCACACTCACCCCTCCCCACCACCACAACCCCCACACCCATCCCTCCCCACCACCACAACCCCCACATCCACCCCTCCCCACCACCCCAACCAACTCACCCACCCCTCCCCACCACCACAACCCCCACACCCACCCCTCCCCACCACCACAACCACCACACCCACCCCTCCCCAATACCACAACCCCCACACCCACCCCTCCCCACCACCACAACCACCACACCCACCCCTCCCCACCACCACAACCCCCACACCCACCCCTCCCCACCACCACACCCACCCCTCCCCACCACCACAACCCCCACACCTACCCCTCCCCACCACCACAACCACCACACCCACCCCTCCCCACCACCACAACCCCCACACCCACCCCTCCCCACCACCACACCCACCCCTCCCCACCACCACAACCCCCACACCCACCCCTCCCCACTACCACAACCCCCACACCCACCCCTCCCCACCACCACACCCACCCCTTCCCACCTCCACAACTCCCCCACCCCACCACCACAACCCCCACACCCACCCCTCCCCACCACCACACCCAACCCTCCCCACCTCCACAACTCCCCCACCCCACCACCACAACCACCACACCCACCCCTCCCCACCCCTCCCCACCACCACACCCACCCCTTCCCACCACACCAAACCCTCCCCACCACCACAACTCCCCCTCCCCACCACCACAACCATTACACCCACGCCTCCCCACCACCACAACCACCACACCCACCCCTCCCCACCACCACAACCACCACACCCACCCCTCCCCACCACCACAACCACCACACCCACCCCTCCCCACCACCACAACCCTCCCCACCACCACACCCACCCCTCCCCACCACCACAACCCTCCCCACCACCACACCCACCCCTCCCCACCACCCCAACCACCACAACCAACCCTCCCCACCACCACAACCACCACACCCACCCCACCCCACCACCACACCCTCCCCTCCTCACCACACCCTCCCCTCCTCATCACACCGACCTTGCTATCATCATGGAGAACACCACCACAACAAACTTTCACTACCAGCAGGGAGCAGCTGGACATGTCAACAAACATCAGCTGATGACAGGAACCTTGTCTCCGCCGGCAGCCGACAGATGTCGTTGTCTACAGTAAACAATGCAAGACACGCAGTCACTGCTGCTCACTGACGGCCGCCCCGGACCTCAGACATTTACATTATGCAAACGAACTTCTCATTCAGCTTACAGAACAATGGCTATGAGCCACCTGACAGTGAGTTGCTCATTGAGTACGCTACTCAGGCCTGGGGACATATACAGCAGGGAGACACCAGTCTGGAGACACCAGTCTGGGGACATATACAGCAGGTGACACCAGTCTGGAGACATATACTGCAGGTGACACCAGTCTGGAGACATATACTGCAGGAGACACCAGTCTGGAGACATATACTGCAGGTGACACCAGTCTGGAGACACCAGTCTGGAGACATATACTGCAGGAGACACCAGTCTGGAGACATATACTGCAGGTGACACCAGTCTGGAGACACCAGTCTGGAGACACATACTGCAGGAGACACCAGTCTGGAGACATATACTGCAGGTGACACCAGACTGGTGCTAGGAGAGGTGGCAGAAAACCAGGTGACCTTGGAAAGGTTCGAAATTACAAGAGATGAGGTCAAGAAGCACCTATTGGATCTGGATGTGAGAAAAGCTGTTGGGCCGGATGGAATCTCACCATGGGTATTGAAAGAGTGTGCAGGGGCCCTTTGCTTGCCACTCTCCATAGTGTATAGTAGGTCACTGGAAACGGGAGACCTACCAGAAATATGGAAGACTGCTAATGTAGTACCAATATTTACAAAGGGTGACAGACAAGAGGCACTGAACTACAGGCCAGTGTCCTTAACTTGTATGCCATGCAAGGTGATGGAGAAGATTGTGAGAAAAAACTAGTAACACATCTGGAGAGAAGAGACTTCGTGACAACCCATCAACATGGGTTCAGGGAGGGTAAATCTTGCCTTACAGGCGTGATAGAATTCTACGATCAGGTGACAAAGATTAAGCAAGAAAGAGAAGGATGAGCGGACTGCATTTTTTTGGACTGTCGGAAAGCCTTTGACACAGTACCGCATAAAAGGCTGATGCATAAGCTGGAGAGACAGGCAGGAGTAACTGGTAGGGCGCTCCAGTGGATAAGGGAGTACCTAAGCAATAGGAAGCAGAGAGTTATAGTGAGGGGTGAGACCTCAGAATGGCGTGAAGCCACCAGTGGAGTCCCACAGGGCTCTGTGCTTGGATCTATCCTGTTTCTGATATACGTAAATGATCTCCCAGAGGGTATAGACTCATTCCTCTCAATGTTTGCTGACGACGCCAAAATTATGAGAAGGATTAAGACAGGGGAGGACAGATTGAGGCTTCAAGAAGACCTGGACAAGCTGCAGGAATGGTCGAACAAATGGATGTTAAAGTTTAACCCAAGCAAATGTAATGTAATGAAGATATGGGTAGGAAGCAGGAGACCAGATACAAGGTATCACTTGGGAGTTGAAATACTTCAAGAGTCAGAGAGAGAGAAAGACCTGGGGGTTGATATCACGCCAGACCTATCCCCTGAAGCTCATATCAAGAGGATAACATCAGCAGCATATGCCAGGTTGGCTAACATAAGAACGGCCTTTAGAAACTTGTGTAAGGAATCTTTCAGAACATTATATACCACATATGTCAGACCAATCCTGGAGTATGCGGCTCCAGCATGGAGTCCATATCTAGTCAAGCATAAGACTAAACTGGAAAAGGTTCAAAGGTTTGCCACCAGACTAGTACCCGAGCTGAGAGGTATGAGCTACGAGGAGAGACTACGGGAATTTAACCTCACTTCGTTGGAAGACAGAAGAGTTAGGGGGGACATGATCACCACATTCAAGATTCTGAAGGGAATTGATAGGGTACATAAAGACAGTCTATTTAACACAAGGGGAACACGCACAAGGGGACACAGGTGGAAACTGAGTGCCCAAATGAGCCACAGAGATATTAGAAAGAACTTTTTTAGTGTCAGAGTGGTTGACAAATGGAATGCATTAGGAAGTGATGTGGTGGAGGCTGACTCCATACACAGTTTCAAGTACAGATATGATAGAGCCCAATAGGCTCAGGATTCTGTACACCAGTTGATTGACGGTTGAGAGGCGGGACCAAAGAGCCAGAGCTCAACCCCCGCAAGCACAACTAGGTGAGTACAACTAGGTGAGTACCAGTCTGGAGACATATACTGCAGGGAGACACCAGTCTGGGGACATATACTGCAGGAGACACCAGTCTGGAGACATATACTGCAGGGAGACACCAGTCTGGGGACATGTACTGCAGGTGACACCAGTCTGGAGACATATACTGCAGGGAGACACCAGTCTGGGGACATATACTGCAGGTGACACCAGTCTGGAGACATATACTGCAGGTGACACCAGTCTAGAGACATATACTGCAGGGAGACACCAGTCTGGAGACATATACTGCAGGAGACACCAGTCTGGAGACATATACTGCAGGGAGACACCAGTCTGGAGACATATACTGCAGGAGACACCAGTCTGGAGACATATACTGCAGGAGACACCAGTCTGGAGACATATACTGCAGGGAGACACCAGTCTGGAGACATATACTGCAGGGAGACACCAGTCTGGAGACTTATACTGCAGGGAGACACCAGTCTGGAGACATATACTGCAGGGAGACACCAGTCTGGAGACATATACTGCAGGAGACACCAGTCTGGAGACATATACTGCAGGGAGACACCAGTCTGGAGACATATACTGCAGGAGACACCAGTCTGGAGACATATACTGCAGGTGACACCAGTCTGGAGACATATACTGCAGGTGACACCAGTCTGGAGACATATACTGCAGGTGACACCAGTCTGGAGACATATACTGCAGGTGACACCAGTCTGGAGACATATACTGCAGGAGACACCAGTCTAGAGACATATACTGCAGGGAGACACCAGTCTGGAGACATATACTGCAGGAAGACACCAGTCTGGAGACATATACTGCAGGAGACACCAGTCTGGAGACATATACTGCAGGTGACACCAGTCTGGAGACATATACAGCAGGTGACACCAGTCTAGAGACATATACTGCAGGGAGACACCAGTCTGGAGACATATACTGCAGGAGACACCAGTCTGGAGACATATACTGCAGGCAGACACCAGTCTGGAGACATATACTGCAGGGAGACACCAGTCTGGAGACATATACTGCAGGGAGACACCAGTCTGGAGACATATACTGCAGGAGACACCAGTCTGGAGACATATACTGCAGGAGACACCAGTCTGGAGACATATACTGCAGGGAGACACCAGTCTGGAGACATATACTGCAGGAGACACCAGTCTGGAGACACCAGTCTGGAGACATATACTGCAGGGAGACACCAGTCTGGAGACATATACTGCAGGAGACACCAGTCTGGAGACATATACTGCAGGGAGACACCAGTCTGGAGACATATACTGCAGGAGACACCAGTCTGGAGACATATACTGCAGGCAGACACCAGTCTGGAGACATATACTGCAGGAGACACCAGTCTGGAGACATATACTGCAGGGAGACACCAGTCTGGAGACATATACTGCAGGTGACACCAGTCTGGAGACATATACTGCAGGTGACATCAGTCTGGAGACATATACTGCAGGGAGACACCAGTCTGGAGACATATACTGCAGGAGACACCAGTCTGGAGACATATACTGCAGGAAACACCAGTCTGGAGACATATACTGCAGGGAGACACCAGTCTGGAGACATATACTGCAGGAGACACCAGTCTGGAGACACCAGTCTGGAGACATATATTGCAGGGAGACACCAGTCTGGAGACATATACTGCAGGAGACACCAGTCTGGAGACATATACTGCAGGGAGACACCAGTCTGGAGACATATACTGCAGGAGACACCAGTCTGGAGACATATACTGCAGGCAGACACCAGTCTGGAGACATATACTGCAGGAGACACCAGTCTGGAGACATATACTGCAGGGAGACACCAGTCTGGAGACATATACTGCAGGTGACACCAGTCTGGAGACATATACTGCAGGTGACATCAGTCTGGAGACATATACTGCAGGGAGACACCAGTCTGGAGACATATACTGCAGGAGACACCAGTCTGGAGACATATACTGCAGGAAACACCAGTCTGGAGACATATACTGCAGGGAGACACCAGTCTGGAGACATATACTGCAGGGAGACACCAGTCTGGAGACATATACTGCAGGAGACACCAGTCTGGAGACATATACTGCAGGGAGACACCAGTCTGGAGACATATACTGCAGGAGACACCAATCTGGAGACATATACTGCAGGAAACACCAGTCTGGAGACATATACTGCAGGGAGACACCAGTCTGGAGACATATACTGCAGGGAGACACCAGTCTGGAGACATATACTGCAGGTGACACCAGTCTGGAGACATATACTGCAGGAGACACCAGTCTGGAGACATATACTGCAGGTGACACCAGTCTGGAGACATATACTGCAGGAGACACCAGTCTGGAGACATATACTGCAGGTGACACCAGTCTGGAGACATATACTGCAGGTGACACCAGTCTGGAGACATATACTGCAGGTGACACCAGTCTGGAGACATATACTGCAGGAGACACCAATCTGGAGACATCTGGAGACAAACCAATCTGGAGACACCAATCTGGAGACAAACCCTGCCAGTTTGGCTTCCGGTCCCAAAAGAGCACCAACGATGCAATCATTAGTCTTCTTGACATTATCTACTCAGCCCTTGACAAAAATGAGTTTCCGATTGGACTCTTCATTGACCTAAGAAAAGCCTTTGATACTGTTAATCACAACTACGTCTTACTTAAACTCCAGCATTATGGAATCCGAGGCCTTGCCCTTGACAACATCCGATCCTATCTTAGTGACAGACACCAATATGTAACCATCAATGATACAACTTCTTCCACTCTACCAATTACCGTTGGAGTGCCACAGGGCAGCATCTTAGGACCTCTTCTATTTCTTATATATATAAACGATCTGCCTAATGTCTCTAATATTCTCAAACCTATATTGTTTGCTGACGATACTACCCTTATCTACTCAAACCTCAACCCACATACACTAAATAATGTTGTGAATAATGAATTAAAAAAAGTCCACTTATGGATGTCAACGAACAAACTAACATTAAACATCGAAAAGACTTACTACATCTTATTTGGAAGCAAATCATCAAATGCAATTCAGCTACAGATAGACAACATTAACATCAGTAATAAAAATGATGGCAAGTTTCTTGGCCTATTCCTAGACAAGAGACTTAACTTCAGCACCCACATTCAACACATAACTAAGAAAGTCTCTAAGACAGTTGGTATACTCTCCAAAATCAGATATTATGTTCCTAACTCTGCTCTCCTCTCACTATATTATGCACTAATCTACCCCTATCTTAATTATGGTATCTGTACATGGGGGTCTACCACTGCAAACCACCTTAAGCCCATCATCACACAGCAAAAATCTGCTATCAGAATAATAACTAACTCTGCTTTCAGACAACACTCAGCTCCCTTGTTTAAATCTCTAAACTTGCTAAATATTAACTCCCTCCACACATTCTCTTGTGTCAACTACATTTACAAAACCCTGTTCTTAAATGCAAACCATGCTCTGAAACTCTCCCTGGACAGATGTAATAGGACCCATTATCACCACACCAGAAATAAATATCTCTTTGATATCCCCAGGGTCAAACTTAATCTGTGTAAACACTCTATGCAAATTAAGGGACCTAGTCTATGGAACTCACTCCCTAGTGAATTGAAAAACTGTAAAACTTTTGCCTTATTTAAAAGCAAAACCAAAAAGTACCTAACTTCATCTATTTAGTTTCCTACACTGAGCTTTAAATTTGCTCTGTACCTAGTGTTACCCATTCTCCTAATTTTTATGTAATATCAAACAACCTTATCATTGTGTTCATTGCTGTCTTCTTTTATGTGCTAGCCATATGCTGTATTGTGACTACCAATTTTTGTCAACTACCATTCAAGCTGTCATTGCAATCAATCTTATATTGTTTCTGCTGTATTGTGCCTACCAATTTGTTGTCAACTACCATTTTAAGCTGTCATTGCAATCAATCATAGCTACCTATGTGCTTTAATATACTGTACCTATAATTTTCTCTCATCTTCTTTTTTTTCATTCCATGTAATCTGTTATCATTCTTTTGTCTATAAATTTTGCAAGTATTTACCTCCTTAAAATTTTCTTAGATTAAGGACCTGCCCGAAACGCTGCGCGTGCTAGTGGCTTTACAAGACTGTAATTACCATAATTGTATCCTCACATTCCTTATGTACATTCTTGTATATGCATAAATAAATAAATAAATAAATAAATAAATATATATACTGCAGGGAGACACCAGTCTGGAGACATATACTGCAGGGGGACACCAGTCTGGAGACATATACTGCAGGAGACACCAGTCTGGAGACATATACTGCAGGTGACACCAGTCTGGAGACATATACTGCAGGAGACACCAGTCTGGAGACATATACTGCAGGAGACACCAGTCTGGAGACATATACTGCAGGGAGACACCAGTCTGGAGACATATACTGCAGGGGGACACCAGTCTGGAGACATATACTGCAGGAGACACCAGTCTGGAGACATATACTGCAGGAGGACACCAGTCTGGAGACATATACTGCAGGAGACACCAGTCTGGAGACATATACTGCAGGAGACACCAGTCTGGAGACATGTACTGCAGGAGACACCAGTCTGGAGACATATACTGCAGGAGACACCAGTCTGGAGACATATACTGCAGGAGACACCAGTCTGGAGACATATACTGCAGGAGACACCAGTCTGGAGACATATACTGCAGGAGACACCAGTCTGGAGACATATACTGCAGGAGACACCAGTCTGGAGACATATACTGCAGGAGACACCAGTCTGGAGACATATACTGCAGGGTGACACCAATCTGGAGACATATACTGCAGGAGACACCAGTCTGGAGACATATACTGCAGGAGACACCAGTCTGGAGACATATACTGCAGGTGACACCAATCTGGAGACATATACTGCAAGAGACACCAGTCTGGAGACATATACTGCAGGAGACACCAGTCTGGAGACATATACTGCAGGTGACACCAATCTGGAGACATATACTGCAGGAGACACCAGTCTGGAGACATATACTGCAGGAGACACCAGTGTGGAGACATATACTGCAGGAGACACCAGTCAGGAGACATATACTGCAGGGAGACACCAGTCTGGAGACATATACTGCAGGAGACACCAGTCTGGAGACATATACTGCAGGGAGACACCAGTCTGGAGACATATACTGCAGGAGACACCAGTCTGGAGACATATACTGCAGGAGATACCAGTCTGGAGACATATACTGCAGGAGACACCAGTCTGGAGACATATACAGCAGGAGACACCAGTCTGGAGACATATACTGCAGGAGACACCAGTCTGGAGACATATACTGCAGGGAGACACCAGTCTGGAGACATATACTGCAGGAGACACCAGTCTGGAGACATATACTGCAGGAGATACCAGTCTGGAGACATATACTGCAGGAGACACCAGTCTGGAGACATATACAGCAGGTGACACCAATCTGGAGACATATACTGCAGGAGACACCAGTCTGGAGACATATACTGCAGGGAGACACCAGTCTGGAGACATATACTGCAGGAGACACCAGTCTGGAGACATATACTGCAGGAGATACCAGTCTGGAGACATATACTGCAGGAGACACCAGTCTGGAGACATATACAGCAGGTGACACCAATCTGGAGACATATACAGCAGGTGACACCAATCTGGAGACATATACTGCAGGAGACACCAGTCTGGAGACATATACAGCAGGTGACACCAGTCTGGAGACATATACAGCAGGTGACACCAATCTGGAGACATATACTGCAGGAGACACCAGTCTGGAGACATATACTGCAGGGAGACACCAGTCTGGAGACATATACTGCAGGGAGACACCAGTCTGGAGACATATACTGCAGGGAGACACCAATCTGGAGACATATACTGCAGGAGACACCAGTCTGGAGACATATACTGCAGGGAGACACCAGTCTGGAGACATATACTGCAGGGAGACACCAGTCTGGAGACATATACTGCAGGGAGACACCAGTCTGGAGACATATGCAGCAGGTGACACCAATCTGGAGACATATACTGCAGGAGACACCAGTCTGGAGACATATACTGCAGGAGATACCAGTCTGGAGACATATACTGCAGGGAGACACCAGTCTGGAGACATATACTGCAGGGAGACACCAGTCTGGAGACATATACTGCAGGAGACACCAGTCTGGAGACATATACTGCAGGGAGACACCAGTCTGGAGACATATACTGCAGGAGACACCAGTCTGGAGACATATACTGCAGGTGACACCAGTCTGGAGACATATACTGCAGGTGACACCAGTCTGGAGACATATACTGCAGGTGACACCAGTCTGGAGACATATACTGCAGGTGACACCAGTCTGGAGACATATACTGCAGGAGACACCAGTCTAGAGACATATACTGCAGGGAGACACCAGTCTGGAGACATATACTGCAGGAAGACACCAGTCTGGAGACATATACTGCAGGAGACACCAGTCTGGAGACATATACTGCAGGTGACACCAGTCTGGAGACATATACAGCAGGTGACACCAGTCTAGAGACATATACTGCAGGGAGACACCAGTCTGGAGACATATACTGCAGGAGACACCAGTCTGGAGACATATACTGCAGGCAGACACCAGTCTGGAGACATATACTGCAGGGAGACACCAGTCTGGAGACATATACTGCAGGGAGACACCAGTCTGGAGACATATACTGCAGGAGACACCAGTCTGGAGACATATACTGCAGGAGACACCAGTCTGGAGACATATACTGCAGGGAGACACCAGTCTGGAGACATATACTGCAGGAGACACCAGTCTGGAGACACCAGTCTGGAGACATATACTGCAGGGAGACACCAGTCTGGAGACATATACTGCAGGAGACACCAGTCTGGAGACATATACTGCAGGGAGACACCAGTCTGGAGACATATACTGCAGGAGACACCAGTCTGGAGACATATACTGCAGGCAGACACCAGTCTGGAGACATATACTGCAGGAGACACCGGTCTGGAGACATATACTGCAGGGAGACACCAGTCTGGAGACATATACTGCAGGTGACACCAGTCTGGAGACATATACTGCAGGTGACATCAGTCTGGAGACATATACTGCAGGGAGACACCAGTCTGGAGACATATACTGCAGGAGACACCAGTCTGGAGACATATACTGCAGGAAACACCAGTCTGGAGACATATACTGCAGGGAGACACCAGTCTGGAGACATATACTGCAGGAGACACCAGTCTGGAGACACCAGTCTGGAGACATATATTGCAGGGAGACACCAGTCTGGAGACATATACTGCAGGAGACACCAGTCTGGAGACATATACTGCAGGGAGACACCAGTCTGGAGACATATACTGCAGGAGACACCAGTCTGGAGACATATACTGCAGGCAGACACCAGTCTGGAGACATATACTGCAGGAGACACCAGTCTGGAGACATATACTGCAGGGAGACACCAGTCTGGAGACATATACTGCAGGTGACACCAGTCTGGAGACATATACTGCAGGTGACATCAGTCTGGAGACATATACTGCAGGGAGACACCAGTCTGGAGACATATACTGCAGGAGACACCAGTCTGGAGACATATACTGCAGGAAACACCAGTCTGGAGACATATACTGCAGGGAGACACCAGTCTGGAGACATATACTGCAGGGAGACACCAGTCTGGAGACATATACTGCAGGAGACACCAGTCTGGAGACATATACTGCAGGGAGACACCAGTCTGGAGACATATACTGCAGGAGACACCAGTCTGGAGACATATACTGCAGGAAACACCAGTCTGGAGACATATACTGCAGGGAGACACCAGTCTGGAGACATATACTGCAGGGAGACACCAGTCTGGAGACATATACTGCAGGTGACACCAGTCTGGAGACATATACTGCAGGAGACACCAGTCTGGAGACATATACTGCAGGTGACACCAGTCTGGAGACATATACTGCAGGAGACACCAGTCTGGAGACATATACTGCAGGTGACACCAGTCTGGAGACATATACTGCAGGTGACACCAGTCTGGAGACATATACTGCAGGTGACACCAGTCTGGAGACATATACTGCAGGAGACACCAATCTGGAGACATCTGGAGACAAACCAATCTGGAGACACCAATCTGGAGACAAACCCTGCCAGTTTGGCTTCCGGTCCCAAAAGAGCACCAACGATGCAATCATTAGTCTTCTTGACATTATCTACTCAGCCCTTGACAAAAATGAGTTTCCGATTGGACTCTTCATTGACCTAAGAAAAGCCTTTGATACTGTTAATCACAACTACGTCTTACTTAAACTCCAGCATTATGGAATCCGAGGCCTTGCCCTTGACAACATCCGATCCTATCTTAGTGACAGACACCAATATGTAACCATCAATGATACAACTTCTTCCACTCTACCAATTACCGTTGGAGTGCCACAGGGCAGCATCTTAGGACCTCTTCTATTTCTTATATATATAAACGATCTGCCTAATGTCTCTAATATTCTCAAACCTATATTGTTTGCTGACGATACTACCCTTATCTACTCAAACCTCAACCCACATACACTAAATAATGTTGTGAATAATGAATTAAAAAAAGTCCACTTATGGATGTCAACGAACAAACTAACATTAAACATCGAAAAGACTTACTACATCTTATTTGGAAGCAAATCATCAAATGCAATTCAGCTACAGATAGACAACATTAACATCAGTAATAAAAATGATGGCAAGTTTCTTGGCCTATTCCTAGACAAGAGACTCAACTTCAGCACCCACATTCAACACATAACTAAGAAAGTCTCTAAGACAGTTGGTATACTCTCCAAAATCAGATATTATGTTCCTAACTCTGCTCTCCTCTCACTATATTATGCACTAATCTACCCCTATCTTAATTATGGTATCTGTACATGGGGGTCTACCACTGCAAACCACCTTAAGCCCATCATCACACAGCAAAAATCTGCTATCAGAATAATAACTAACTCTGCTTTCAGACAACACTCAGCTCCCTTGTTTAAATCTCTAAACTTGCTAAATATTAACTCCCTCCACACATTCTCTTGTGTCAACTACATTTACAAAACCCTGTTCTTAAATGCAAACCATGCTCTGAAACTCTCCCTGGACAGATGTAATAGGACCCATTATCACCACACCAGAAATAAATATCTCTTTGATATCCCCAGGGTCAAACTTAATCTGTGTAAACACTCTATGCAAATTAAGGGACCTAGTCTATGGAACTCACTCCCTAGTGAATTGAAAAACTGTAAAACTTTTGCCTTATTTAAAAGCAAAACCAAAAAGTACCTAACTTCATCTATTTAGTTTCCTACACTGAGCTTTAAATTTGCTCTGTACCTAGTGTTACCCATTCTCCTAATTTTTATGTAATATCAAACAACCTTATCATTGTGTTCATTGCTGTCTTCTTTTATGTGCTAGCCATATGCTGTATTGTGACTACCAATTTTTGTCAACTACCATTCAAGCTGTCATTGCAATCAATCTTATATTGTTTCTGCTGTATTGTGCCTACCAATTTGTTGTCAACTACCATTTTAAGCTGTCATTGCAATCAATCATAGCTACCTATGTGCTTTAATATACTGTACCTATAATTTTCTCTCATCTTCTTTTTTTTTCATTCCATGTAATCTGTTATCATTCTTTTGTCTATAAATTTTGCAAGTATTTACCTCCTTAAAATTTTCTTAGATTAAGGACCTGCCCGAAACGCTGCGCGTGCTAGTGGCTTTACAAGACTGTAATTACCATAATTGTATCCTCACATTCCTTATGTACATTCTTGTATATGCATAAATAAATAAATAAATAAATAAATAAATAAATAAATATATATACTGCAGGGAGACACCAGTCTGGAGACATATACTGCAGGGGGACACCAGTCTGGAGACATATACTGCAGGAGACACCAGTCTGGAGACATATACTGCAGGTGACACCAGTCTGGAGACATATACTGCAGGAGACACCAGTCTGGAGACATATACTGCAGGAGACACCAGTCTGGAGACATATACTGCAGGGAGACACCAGTCTGGAGACATATACTGCAGGGGGACACCAGTCTGGAGACATATACTGCAGGAGACACCAGTCTGGAGACATATACTGCAGGAGGACACCAGTCTGGAGACATATACTGCAGGAGACACCAGTCTGGAGACATATACTGCAGGAGACACCAGTCTGGAGACATGTACTGCAGGAGACACCAGTCTGGAGACATATACTGCAGGAGACACCAGTCTGGAGACATATACTGCAGGAGACACCAGTCTGGAGACATATACTGCAGGAGACACCAGTCTGGAGACATATACTGCAGGAGACACCAGTCTGGAGACATATACTGCAGGAGACACCAGTCTGGAGACATATACTGCAGGAGACACCAGTCTGGAGACATATACTGCAGGAGACACCAGTCTGGAGACATATACTGCAGGGTGACACCAATCTGGAGACATATACTGCAGGAGACACCAGTCTGGAGACATATACTGCAGGAGACACCAGTCTGGAGACATATACTGCAGGTGACACCAATCTGGAGACATATACTGCAGGAGACACCAGTCTGGAGACATATACTGCAGGAGACACCAGTCTGGAGACATATACTGCAGGTGACACCAATCTGGAGACATATACTGCAGGAGACACCAGTCTGGAGACATATACTGCAGGAGACACCAGTCTGGAGACATATACTGCAGGAGACACCAGTCTGGAGACATATACTGCAGGGAGACACCAGTCTGGAGACATATACTGCAGGAGACACCAGTCTGGAGACATATACTGCAGGGAGACACCAGTCTGGAGACATATACTGCAGGAGACACCAGTCTGGAGACATATACTGCAGGAGATACCAGTCTGGAGACATATACTGCAGGAGACACCAGTCTGGAGACATATACAGCAGGAGACACCAGTCTGGAGACATATACTGCAGGAGACACCAGTCTGGAGACATATACTGCAGGGAGACACCAGTCTGGAGACATATACTGCAGGAGACACCAGTCTGGAGACATATACTGCAGGAGATACCAGTCTGGAGACATATACTGCAGGAGACACCAGTCTGGAGACATATACAGCAGGTGACACCAATCTGGAGACATATACTGCAGGAGACACCAGTCTGGAGACATATACTGCAGGGAGACACCAGTCTGGAGACATATACTGCAGGAGACACCAGTCTGGAGACATATACTGCAGGAGATACCAGTCTGGAGACATATACTGCAGGAGACACCAGTCTGGAGACATATACAGCAGGTGACACCAATCTGGAGACATATACAGCAGGTGACACCAATCTGGAGACATATACTGCAGGAGACACCAGTCTGGAGACATATACAGCAGGTGACACCAGTCTGGAGACATATACAGCAGGTGACACCAATCTGGAGACATATACTGCAGGAGACACCAGTCTGGAGACATATACTGCAGGGAGACACCAGTCTGGAGACATATACTGCAGGGAGACACCAGTCTGGAGACATATACTGCAGGGAGACACCAATCTGGAGACATATACTGCAGGAGACACCAGTCTGGAGACATATACTGCAGGGAGACACCAGTCTGGAGACATATACTGCAGGGAGACACCAGTCTGGAGACATATACTGCAGGGAGACACCAGTCTGGAGACATATGCAGCAGGTGACACCAATCTGGAGACATATACTGCAGGAGACACCAGTCTGGAGACATATACTGCAGGAGATACCAGTCTGGAGACATATACTGCAGGGAGACACCAGTCTGGAGACATATACTGCAGGGTGACACCAATCTGGAGACATATACTGCAGGAGACACCAGTCTGGAGACATATACTGCAGGGAGACACCAGTCTGGAGACATATACAGCAGGTGACACCAATCTGGAGACATATACTGCAGGAGACACCAGTCTGGAGACATATACTGCAGGGAGACACCAGTCTGGAGACATATACTGCAGGGAGACACCAGTCTGGAGACATATACTGCAGGGAGACACCAATCTGGAGACATATACTGCAGGAGACACCAGTCTGGAGACATATACTGCAGGGAGACACCAGTCTGGAGACATATACTGCAGGGAGACACCAGTCTGGAGACATATACTGCAGGGAGACACCAGTCTGGAGACATATACTGCAGGTGACACCAATCTGGAGACATATACTGCAGGAGACACCAGTCTGGAGACATATACTGCAGGGAGACACCAGTCTGGAGACATATACTGCAGGGAGACACCAATCTGGAGACATATACTGCAGGAGACACCAGTCTGGAGACATATACTGCAGGAGACACCAGTCTGGAGACATATACTGCAGGTGACACCAGTCTGGAGACATATACTGCAGGAGACACCAGTCTGGAGACATATACTGCAGGGAGACACCAGTCTGGAGACATATACTGCAGGGAGACACCAGTCTGGAGACATATACTGCAGGGAGACACCAATCTGGAGACATATACTGCAGGGAGACACCAGTCTGGAGACATATACTGCAGGGAGACACCAGTCTGGAGACATATACTGCAGGAAACACCAGTCTGGAGACATATACTGCAGGGAGACACCAGTCTGGAGACATATACTGCAGGGAGACACCAGTCTGGAGACATATACTGCAGGTGACACCAGTCTGGAGACATATACTGCAGGAGACAGCAGTCTGGAGACATATACTGCAGGTGACACCAGTCTGGAGACATATACTGCAGGAGACACCAGTCTGGAGACATATACTGCAGGTGACACCAGTCTGGAGACATATACTGCAGGAGACACCAATCTGGAGACATCTGGAGACAAACCAATCTGGAGACACCAATCTGGAGACAAACCCTGCCAGTTTGGCTTCCGGTCCCAAAAGAGCACCAACGATGCAATCATTAGTCTTCTTGACATTATCTACTCAGCCCTTGACAAAAATGAGTTTCCGATTGGACTCTTCATTGACCTAAGAAAAGCCTTTGATACTGTTAATCACAACTACGTCTTACTTAAACTCCAGCATTATGGAATCCGAGGCCTTGCCCTTGACAACATCCGATCCTATCTTAGTGACAGACACCAATATGTAACCATCAATGATACAACTTCTTCCACTCTACCAATTACCGTTGGAGTGCCACAGGGCAGCATCTTAGGAACTCTTCTATATCTTATATATATAAACGATCTGCCTAATGTCTCTAATATTCTCAAACCTATATTGTTTGCTGACGATACTACCCTTATCTACTCAAACCTCAACCCACATACACTAAATAATGTTGTGAATAATGAATTAAAAAAAGTCCACTTATGGATGTCAACGAACAAACTAACATTAAACATCGAAAAGACTTACTACATCTTATTTGGAAGCAAATCATCAAATGCAATTCAGCTACAGATAGACAACATTAACATCAGTAATAAAAATGATGGCAAGTTTCTTGGCCTATTCCTAGACAAGAGACTCAACTTCAGCACCCACATTCAACACATAACTAAGAAAGTCTCTAAGACAGTTGGTATACTCTCCAAAATCAGATATTATGTTCCTAACTCTGCTCTCCTCTCACTATATTATGCACTAATCTACCCCTATCTTAATTATGGTATCTGTGCATGGGGGTCTACCACTGCAAACCACCTTAAGCCCATCATCACACAGCAAAAATCTGCTATCAGAATAATAACTAACTCTGCTTTCAGACAACACTCAGCTCCCTTGTTTAAATCTCTAAACTTGCTAAATATTAACTCCCTCCACACATTCTCTTGTGTCAACTACATTTACAAAACCCTGTTCTTAAATGCAAACCATGCTCTGAAACTCTCCCTGGACAGATGTAATAGGACCCATTATCACCACACCAGAAATAAATATCTCTTTGATATCCCCAGGGTCAAGCTTAATCTGCGTAAACACTCTATGCAAATTAAGGGACCTAGTCTATGGAACTCACTCCCTAGTGAATTGAAAAACTGTAAAACTTTTGCCTTATTTAAAAGCAAAACCAAAAAGTACCTAACTTCATCTTCTTAGTTTTCCTACACTGAGCTTTAAATTTGCTCTGTACCTAGTGGTACCCAATCTCATAATTTTTATGTAATATCAAACAACCTTATCATTGTGTTCATTGCTGTCTTCTTTTATGTGCTAGCCATGTGCTGTATTGTGACTACCAATTTTTGTCAACTACCATTCAAGCTGTCATTGCAATCAATCTTATATTGTTTCTGCTGTATTGTGCCTACCAATTTGTTGTCAACTACCATTTTAAGCTGTCATTGCAATCAATCATAGCTACCTATGTGCTTTAATATACTGTACCAACAATTTTCTCTCATCTTCTTTTTTTTTTTTTTCATTCCATGTAACTGTTATCATTTTTTTGTCTATAAATTTTGCAAGTATTTACCTCCTTAAAATTTTCTTAGATTAAGGACCTGCCCGAAACGCTGCGCGTGCTAGTGGCTTTACAAGACTGTAATTACCATAATTGTATCCTCACATTCCTTATGTACATTCTTGTATATGCATAAATAAATAAATAAATAAATAAATAAATAAATATATATACTGCAGGGAGACACCAGTCTGGAGACATATACTGCAGGGGGACACCAGTCTGGAGACATATACTGCAGGAGACACCAGTCTGGAGACATATACTGCAGGGAGACACCAGTCTGGAGACATATACTGCAGGATATACCAGTCTGGAGACATATACTGCAGGAGACACCAGTCTGGAGACATATACAGCAGGAGACACCAGTCTGGAGACATATACTGCAGGAGACACCAGTCTGGAGACATATACTGCAGGGAGACACCAGTCTGGAGACATATACTGCAGGAGACACCAGTCTGGAGACATATACTGCAGGAGATACCAGTCTGGAGACATATACTGCAGGAGACACCAGTCTGGAGACATATACTGCAGGAGACACCAGTCTGGAGACATATACTGCAGGGAGAAACCAGTCTGGAGACATATACTGCAGGAGACACCAGTCTGGAGACATATACTGCAGGAGGACACCAGTCTGGAGACATATACTGCAGGAGACACCAGTCTGGAGACATATACTGCAGGAGACACCAGTCTGGAGACATATACTGCAGGGTGACACCAGTCTGGAGACATATACTGCAGGAGACACCAGTCTGGAGACATATACTGCAGGAGACACCAGTCTGGAGACATATACTGCAGGAGACACCAGTCTGGAGACATATACTGCAGGGTGACACCAATCTGGAGACATATACTGCAGGGTGACACCAGTCTGGAGACATATACTGCAGGAGGACACCAGTCTGGAGACATATACTGCAGGAGACACCAGTCTGGAGACATATACTGCAGGAGACACCAGTCTGGAGACATATACTGCAGGGAGACACCAGTCTGGAGACATATACTGCAGGAGACACCAGTCTGGAGACATATACTGCAGGAGGACACCAGTCTGGAGACATATACTGCAGGAGACACCAGTCTGGAGACATATACTGCAGGAGACACCAGTCTGGAGACATATACTGCAGGGTGACACCAGTCTGGAGACATATACTGCAGGAGACACCAGTCTGGAGACATATACTGCAGGAGACACCAGTCTGGAGACATATACTGCAGGAGACACCAGTCTGGAGACATATACTGCAGGAGACACCAGTCTGGAGACATATACTGCAGGGTGACACCAATCTGGAGACATATACTGCAGGGTGACACCAGTCTGGAGACATATACTGCAGGAGACACCAGTCTGGAGACATATACTGCAGGAGACACCAGTCTGGAGACATATACTGCAGGAGACACCAGTCTGGAGACATATACTGCAGGAGACACCAATCTGGAGACATATACTGCAGGGAGACACCAGTCTGGAGACATATACTGCAGGAGACACCAGTCTGGAGACATATACTGCAGGAGACACCAGTCTGGAGACATATACTGCAGGAGACACCAGTCTGGAGACATATACTGCAGGAGACACCAGTCTGGAGACATATACTGCAGGAGACACCAGTCTGGAGACATATACTGCAGGAGACACCAGTCTGGAGACATATACTGCAGGAGACACCAGTCTGGAGACATATACTGCAGGGTGACACCAATCTGGAGACATATACTGCAGGAGACACCAGTCTGGAGACATATACTGCAGGAGACACCAGTCTGGAGACATATACTGCAGGTGACACCAATCTGGAGACATATACTGCAGGAGACACCAGTCTGGAGACATATACTGCAGGAGACACCAGTCTGGAGACATATACTGCAGGTGACACCAATCTGGAGACATATACTGCAGGAGACACCAGTCTGGAGACATATACTGCAGGAGACACCAGTCTGGAGACATATACTGCAGGAGACACCAGTCTGGAGACATATACTGCAGGGAGACACCAGTCTGGAGACATATACTGCAGGAGACACCAGTCTGGAGACATATACTGCAGGGAGACACCAGTCTGGAGACATATACTGCAGGAGACACCAGTCTGGAGACATATACTGCAGGAGATACCAGTCTGGAGACATATACTGCAGGAGACACCAGTCTGGAGACATATACAGCAGGAGACACCAGTCTGGAGACATATACTGCAGGAGACACCAGTCTGGAGACATATACTGCAGGGAGACACCAGTCTGGAGACATATACTGCAGGAGACACCAGTCTGGAGACATATACTGCAGGAGATACCAGTCTGGAGACATATACTGCAGGAGACACCAGTCTGGAGACATATACAGCAGGTGACACCAATCTGGAGACATATACTGCAGGAGACACCAGTCTGGAGACATATACTGCAGGGAGACACCAGTCTGGAGACATATACTGCAGGAGACACCAGTCTGGAGACATATACTGCAGGAGATACCAGTCTGGAGACATATACTGCAGGAGACACCAGTCTGGAGACATATACAGCAGGTGACACCAATCTGGAGACATATACAGCAGGTGACACCAATCTGGAGACATATACTGCAGGAGACACCAGTCTGGAGACATATACAGCAGGTGACACCAGTCTGGAGACATATACAGCAGGTGACACCAATCTGGAGACATATACTGCAGGAGACACCAGTCTGGAGACATATACTGCAGGGAGACACCAGTCTGGAGACATATACTGCAGGGAGACACCAGTCTGGAGACATATACTGCAGGGAGACACCAATCTGGAGACATATACTGCAGGAGACACCAGTCTGGAGACATATACTGCAGGGAGACACCAGTCTGGAGACATATACTGCAGGGAGACACCAGTCTGGAGACATATACTGCAGGGAGACACCAGTCTGGAGACATATACAGCAGGTGACACCAATCTGGAGACATATACTGCAGGAGACACCAGTCTGGAGACATATACTGCAGGAGATACCAGTCTGGAGACATATACTGCAGGGAGACACCAGTCTGGAGACATATACTGCAGGGTGACACCAATCTGGAGACATATACTGCAGGAGACACCAGTCTGGAGACATATACTGCAGGGAGACACCAGTCTGGAGACATATACAGCAGGTGACACCAATCTGGAGACATATACTGCAGGAGACACCAGTCTGGAGACATATACTGCAGGAGATACCAGTCTGGAGACATATACTGCAGGGAGACACCAGTCTGGAGACATATACTGCAGGGTGACACCAATCTGGAGACATATACTGCAGGAGACACCAGTCTGGAGACATATACTGCAGGGAGACACCAGTCTGGAGACATATACAGCAGGTGACACCAATCTGGAGACATATACTGCAGGAGACACCAGTCTGGAGACATATACTGCAGGGAGACACCAGTCTGGAGACATATACTGCAGGGAGACACCAGTCTGGAGACATATACTGCAGGGAGACACCAATCTGGAGACATATACTGCAGGAGACACCAGTCTGGAGACATATACTGCAGGGAGACACCAGTCTGGAGACATATACTGCAGGGAGACACCAGTCTGGAGACATATACTGCAGGGAGACACCAGTCTGGAGACATATACAGCAGGTGACACCAATCTGGAGACATATACTGCAGGAGACACCAGTCTGGAGACATATACTGCAGGGAGACACCAGTCTGGAGACATATACTGCAGGGAGACACCAATCTGGAGACATATACTGCAGGAGACACCAGTCTGGAGACATATACTGCAGGAGACACCAGTCTGGAGACATATACTGCAGGTGACACCAGTCTGGAGACATATACTGCAGGAGACACCAGTCTGGAGACATATACTGCAGGGAGACACCAGTCTGGAGACATATACTGCAGGGAGACACCAGTCTGGAGACATATACTGCAGGGAGACACCAATCTGGAGACATATACTGCAGGGAGACACCAGTCTGGAGACATATACTGCAGGGAGACACCAGTCTGGAGACATATACTGCAGGAAACACCAGTCTGGAGACATATACTGCAGGGAGACACCAGTCTGGAGACATATACTGCAGGGAGGCACCAGTCTGGAGACATATACTGCAGGTGACACCAGTCTGGAGACATATACTGCAGGAGACACCAGCCTGGAGACATATACTGCAGGTGACACCAGTCTGGAGACATATACTGCAGGAGACACCAGTCTGGAGACATATACTGCAGGTGACACCAGTCTGGAGACATATACTGCAGGAGACACCAATCTGGAGACATCTGGAGACAAACCAATCTGGAGACACCAATCTGGAGACAAACCCTGCCAGTTTGGCTTCCGGTCCCAAAAGAGCACCAACGATGCAATCATTAGTCTTCTTGACATTATCTACTCAGCCCTTGACAAAAATGAGTTTCCGATTGGACTCTTCATTGACCTAAGAAAAGCCTTTGATACTGTTAATCACAACTACGTCTTACTTAAACTCCAGCATTATGGAATCCGAGGCCTTGCCCTTGACAACATCCGATCCTATCTTAGTGACAGACACCAATATGTAACCATCAATGATACAACTTCTTCCACTCTACCAATTACCGTTGGAGTGCCACAGGGCAGCATCTTAGGAACTCTTCTATATCTTATATATATAAACGATCTGCCTAATGTCTCTAATATTCTCAAACCTATATTGTTTGCTGACGATACTACCCTTATCTACTCAAACCTCAACCCACATACACTAAATAATGTTGTGAATAATGAATTAAAAAAAGTCCACTTATGGATGTCAACGAACAAACTAACATTAAACATCGAAAAGACTTACTACATCTTATTTGGAAGCAAATCATCAAATGCAATTCAGCTACAGATAGACAACATTAACATCAGTAATAAAAATGATGGCAAGTTTCTTGGCCTATTCCTAGACAAGAGACTCAACTTCAGCACCCACATTCAACACATAACTAAGAAAGTCTCTAAGACAGTTGGTATACTCTCCAAAATCAGAAATTATGTTCCTAACTCTGCTCTCCTCTCACTATATTATGCACTAATCTATCCCTATCTTAATTATGGTATCTGTGCATGGGGGTCTACCACTGCAAACCACCTTAAGCCCATCATCACACAGCAAAAATCTGCTATCAGAATAATAACTAACTCTGCTTTCAGACAACACTCAGCTCCCTTGTTTAAATCCCTAAACTTGCTAAATATTAACTCCCTCCACACATTCTCTTGTGTCAACTACATTTACAAAACCCTGTTCTTAAATGCAAACCATGCTCTGAAACTCTCCCTGGACAGATGTAATAGGACCCATTATCACCACACCAGAAATAAATATCTCTTTGATATCCCCAGGGTCAAACTTAATCTGTGTAAACACTCTATGCAAATTAAGGGACCTAGTCTATGGAACTCACTCCCTAGTGAATTGAAAAACTGTAAAACTTTTGCCTTATTTAAAAGCAAAACCAAAAAGTACCTAACTTCATCTATTTAGTTTCCTACACTGAGCTTTAAATTTGCCCTGTACCTAGTGGTACCCAATCTCCTAATTTTTATGTAATATCAAACAACCTTATCATTGTGTTCATTGCTGTCTTCTTTTATGTGCTAGCCATATGCTGTATTGTGACTACCAATTTTTGTCAACTACCATTCAAGCTGTCATTGCAATCAATCTTATATTGTTTCTGCTGTATTGTGCCTACCAATTTGTTGTCAACTACCATTTTAAGCTGTCATTGCAATCAATCATAGCTACCTATGTGCTTTAATATACTGTACCTATAATTTTCTCTCATCTTCTTTTTTTTTTTTCATTCCATGTAATCTGTTATCATTTTTTTGTCTATAAATTTTGCAAGTATTTACCTCCTTAAAATTTTCTTAGATTAAGGACCTGCCCGAAACGCTGCGCGTGCTAGTGGCTTTACAAGACTGTAATTACCATAATTGTATCCTCACATTCCTTATGTACATTCTTGTATATGCATAAATAAATAAATAAATAAATAAATAAATAAATATATATACTGCAGGAGACACCAGTCTGGAGACATATACTGCAGGGAGACACCAGTCTGGAGACATATACTGCAGGGGGACACCAGTCTGGAGACATATACTGCAGGAGACACCAGTCTGGAGACATATACTGCAGGAGGACACCAGTCTGGAGACATATACTGCAGGAGACACCAGTCTGGAGACATATACTGCAGGAGACACCAGTCTGGAGACATATACTGCAGGAGACACCAGTCTGGAGACATATACTGCAGGAGACACCAGTCTGGAGACATATACTGCAGGAGACACCAGTCTGGAGACATATACTGCAGGAGACACCAGTCTGGAGACATATACTGCAGGAGACACCAGTCTGGAGACATATACTGCAGGAGACACCAGTCTGGAGACATATACTGCAGGAGACACCAGTCTGGAGACATATACTGCAGGGTGACACCAATCTGGAGACATATACTGCAGGAGACACCAGTCTGGAGACATATACTGCAGGAGACACCAGTCTGGAGACATATACTGCAGGTGACACCAATCTGGAGACATATACTGCAGGAGACACCAGTCTGGTTGATACCTGGTTGATACCTGGTTGATGGGGTTCTGGGAGTTCTTCTACTCCCCAAGCCCGGCCCGAGGCCAGGCTCGACTTGTGAGAGTTTGGTCCACCAGGCTGTTGCTTGGAGCGGCCCGCAGGGCCACGTACCCACCACAGCCCGGCTGATCCGGAACTTCTCTTAGAAAACCGTCCAGTTTTCTCTTGAAGATGTCCACGGTTGTTCCGGCAATATTTCTTATGCTCGCTGGGAGGACGTTGAACAACCGCGGACCCCTGATGTTTATACAGTGCTCTCTGATTGTGCCTATGACACCTCTGCTCTTCACAGGTTCAATCTTGCATTTTCTTCCATATCGTTCACTCCAGTACGTTGTTATTTTACTGTGTAGATTTGGGACTTGACCCTCCAGTATTTTCCAGGTGTATATTATTTGGTATCTCTCTCGTCTCCTTTCTAGAGAGTACATTTGGAGAGCTTTGAGACGATCCCAATAATTTAGGTGTTTTATCTCGTCTATGCGTGCCGTATATGTTCTCTGTATTCCCTCTATTTCAGCAATCTCTCCTGCTCTGAAGGGGGAAGTGAGTACTGAGCAGTACTCGAGACGGGACAGCACAAGTGACTTGAAGAGTACAACCATTGTGATGGGATCCCTGGATTTGAAAGTTCTCGTAATCCATCCGATCATTTTTCTGGCTGACGCGATATTTGCTTGGTTATGCTCCCTAAACGTTAGATCGTCGGACATCATTATTCCCAAATCCTTGACATGCTGTTTTCCTACTATGGGAAGATTCGATTGTGTTTTGTACCCTGTATTATGTTTCAGATCCTCATTTTTGCCGTACCTGAGTACCTGAAATTTATCACTGTTAAACATCATGTTATTTTCTGCTGCCCAATCAAAAACTTTGTTGACATCTGCTTGTAGTTTTTCAATGTCTTCAGCAGAGGTAATTTTCATGCTGATTTTTGTGTCATCTGCAAAGGACGACACGAAGCTGTGGCGTGTATTTTTGTCTATATCAGATATGAGAATAAGGAACAGTAGCGGTGCAAGGACTGTACCTTGAGGTACAGAGCTTTTAACATCGCTTGGACTCGATTTTATCTGATTGACTGTTACTCTTTGTGTTCTGTTCGACAGGAAATTGAGTATCCAGCGTCCTACTTTTCCAGTTATTCCCATTGACCTCATTTTGTGAGCTATCACCCCATGGTCACATTTGTCGAACGCCTTTGCAAAGTCTGTGTATACAACATCTGCATTTTGCTTTTCTTCTAGGGCTTCTGTGATTTTGTCATAGTGGTTGAGTAACTGTGACAGACAGGATCTTCCCGCTCTAAATCCATGTTGTCCTGGATTGTGCAATTCATTGTTTTCCATAAAACTAGAAATTTGATTCCTAATCACTCTTTCAAACACTTTTATTATGTGTGATGTTAGTGCAACTGGCCTATAATTTTTTGCCAAGGCTTTACTCCCCCCCTTGTGCAACGGAGCTATATCTGCAGATTTAAGTGCTGCTGGTATCTCCCCTGTATCCAGGCTCTTTCTCCATATTACGCTGAGTGCTCTCGCTACTGGTACTTTACATTTCTTTATGAATATTGAATTCCATGAGTCAGGCCCAGGAGCTGAGTGCATAGGCATATTGTCAATTTCTCTTTCAAAGTCTTCCGAGTTTGTGGTAATATCCGTTATATTATCTGCAGCTTGAATGTCATTCATAAAGAAGCTGTCTGGGTCATCAACTTTCATGTTGTTTATTGGTGTGCTAAACATAGCCTCATACTGGCTTCTTAGAATTTCACTAATTTCACTAGTCTGGAGACATATACTGCAGGAGACACCAGTCTGGAGACATATACTGCAGGTGACACCAATCTGGAGACATATACTGCAGGAGACACCAGTCTGGAGACATATACTGCAGGAGACACCAGTCTGGAGACATATACTGCAGGAGACACCAGTCTGGAGACATATACTGCAGGGAGACACCAGTCTGGAGACATATACTGCAGGAGACACCAGTCTGGAGACATATACTGCAGGGAGACACCAGTCTGGAGACATATACTGCAGGAGACACCAGTCTGGAGACATATACTGCAGGAGATACCAGTCTGGAGACATATACTGCAGGAGACACCAGTCTGGAGACATATACAGCAGGAGACACCAGTCTGGAGACATATACTGCAGGAGACACCAGTCTGGAGACATATACTGCAGGGAGACACCAGTCTGGAGACATATACTGCAGGAGACACCAGTCTGGAGACATATACTGCAGGAGATACCAGTCTGGAGACATATACTGCAGGAGACACCAGTCTGGAGACATATACAGCAGGTGACACCAATCTGGAGACATATACTGCAGGAGACACCAGTCTGGAGACATATACTGCAGGGAGACACCAGTCTGGAGACATATACTGCAGGAGACACCAGTCTGGAGACATATACTGCAGGAGATACCAGTCTGGAGACATATACTGCAGGAGACACCAGTCTGGAGACATATACAGCAGGTGACACCAATCTGGAGACATATACAGCAGGTGACACCAATCTGGAGACATATACTGCAGGAGACACCAGTCTGGAGACATATACAGCAGGTGACACCAGTCTGGAGACATATACAGCAGGTGACACCAATCTGGAGACATATACTGCAGGAGACACCAGTCTGGAGACATATACTGCAGGGAGACACCAGTCTGGAGACATATACTGCAGGGAGACACCAGTCTGGAGACATATACTGCAGGGAGACACCAATCTGGAGACATATACTGCAGGAGACACCAGTCTGGAGACATATACTGCAGGGAGACACCAGTCTGGAGACATATACTGCAGGGAGACACCAGTCTGGAGACATATACTGCAGGGAGACACCAGTCTGGAGACATATAGCAGCAGGTGACACCAATCTGGAGACATATACTGCAGGAGACACCAGTCTGGAGACATATACTGCAGGAGATACCAGTCTGGAGACATATACTGCAGGGAGACACCAGTCTGGAGACATATACTGCAGGGTGACACCAATCTGGAGACATATACTGCAGGAGACACCAGTCTGGAGACATATACTGCAGGGAGACACCAGTCTGGAGACATATACAGCAGGTGACACCAATCTGGAGACATATACTGCAGGAGACACCAGTCTGGAGACATATACTGCAGGGAGACACCAGTCTGGAGACATATACTGCAGGGAGACACCAGTCTGGAGACATATACTGCAGGGAGACACCAATCTGGAGACATATACTGCAGGAGACACCAGTCTGGAGACATATACTGCAGGGAGACACCAGTCTGGAGACATATACTGCAGGGAGACACCAGTCTGGAGACATATACTGCAGGGAGACACCAGTCTGGAGACATATACTGCAGGTGACACCAATCTGGAGACATATACTGCAGGAGACACCAGTCTGGAGACATATACTGCAGGGAGACACCAGTCTGGAGACATATACTGCAGGGAGACACCAATCTGGAGACATATACTGCAGGAGACACCAGTCTGGAGACATATACTGCAGGAGACACCAGTCTGGAGACATATACTGCAGGTGACACCAGTCTGGAGACATATACTGCAGGAGACACCAGTCTGGAGACATATACTGCAGGGAGACACCAGTCTGGAGACATATACTGCAGGGAGACACCAGTCTGGAGACATATACTGCAGGGAGACACCAATCTGGAGACATATACTGCAGGGAGACACCAGTCTGGAGACATATACTGCAGGGAGACACCAGTCTGGAGACATATACTGCAGGAAACACCAGTCTGGAGACATATACTGCAGGGAGACACCAGTCTGGAGACATATACTGCAGGGAGACACCAGTCTGGAGACATATACTGCAGGTGACACCAGTCTGGAGACATATACTGCAGGAGACACCAGTCTGGAGACATATACTGCAGGTGACACCAGTCTGGAGACATATACTGCAGGAGACACCAGTCTGGAGACATATACTGCAGGTGACACCAGTCTGGAGACATATACTGCAGGAGACACCAATCTGGAGACATCTGGAGACAAACCAATCTGGAGACACCTAATCTGGAGACAAACCCTGCCAGTTTGGCTTCCGGTCCCAAAAGAGCACCAACGATGCAATCATTAGTCTTCTTGACATTATCTACTCAGCCCTTGACAAAAATGAGTTTCCGATTGGACTCTTCATTGACCTAAGAAAAGCCTTTGATACTGTTAATCACAACTACCTCTTACTTAAACTCCAGCATTATGGAATCCGAGGCCTTGCCCTTGACAACATCCGATCCTATCTTAGTGACAGACACCAATATGTAACCATCAATGATACAACTTCTTCCACTCTACCAATTACCGTTGGAGTGCCACAGGGCAGCATCTTAGGAACTCTTCTATATCTTATATATATAAACGATCTGCCTAATGTCTCTAATATTCTCAAACCTATATTGTTTGCTGACGATACTACCCTTATCTACTCAAACCTCAACCCACATACACTAAATAATGTTGTGAATAATGAATTAAAAAAAGTCCACTTATGGATGTCAACGAACAAACTAACATTAAACATCGAAAAGACTTACTACATCTTATTTGGAAGCAAATCATCAAATGCAATTCAGCTACAGATAGACAACATTAACATCAGTAATAAAAATGATGGCAAGTTTCTTGGCCTATTCCTAGACAAGAGACTCAACTTCAGCACCCACATTCAACACATAACTAAGAAAGTCTCTAAGACAGTTGGTATACTCTCCAAAATCAGATATTATGTTCCTAACTCTGCTCTCCTCTCACTATATTATGCACTAATCTACCCCTATCTTAATTATGGTATCTGTGCATGGGGGTCTACCACTGCAAACCACCTTAAGCCCATCATCACACAGCAAAAATCTGCTATCAGAATAATAACTAACTCTGCTTTCAGACAACACTCAGCTCCCTTGTTTAAATCTCTAAACTTGCTAAATATTAACTCCCTCCACACATTCTCTTGTGTCAACTACATTTACAAAACCCTGTTCTTAAATGCAAACCATGCTCTGAAACTCTCCCTGGACAGATGTAATAGGACCCATTATCACCACACCAGAAATAAATATCTCTTTGATATCCCCAGAGGTCAAGCTTAATCTGCTGTAAACACTCTATGCAAATTAAGGGACCTAGTCTATGGAACTCACTCCCTAGTGAATTGAAAAACTGTAAAACTTTTGCCTTATTTAAAAGCAAAACCAAAAAGTACCTAACTTCATCTTCTTAGTTTTCCTACACTGAGCTTTAAATTTGCTCTGTACCTAGTGGTACCCAATCTCATAATTTTTATGTAATATCAAACAACCTTATCATTGTGTTCATTGCTGTCTTCTTTTATGTGCTAGCCATAGTGCTGTATTGTGACTACCAATTTTTGTCAACTACCATTCAAGCTGTCATTGCAATCAATCTTATATTGTTTCTGCTGTATTGTGCCTACCAATTTGTTGTCAACTACCATTTTAAGCTGTCATTGCAATCAATCATAGCTACCTATGTGCTTTAATATACTGTACCAACAATTTTCTCTCATCTTCTTTTTTTTTTTTTCATTCCATGTAATCTGTTATCATTTTTTGTCTATAAATTTTGCAAGTATTTACCTCCTTAAAATTTTCTTAGATTAAGGACCTGCCCGAAACGCTGCGCGTGCTAGTGGCTTTACAAGACTGTAATTACCATAATTGTATCCTCACATTCCTTATGTACATTCTTGTATATGCATAAATAAATAAATAAATAAATAAATAAATAAATATATACTGCAGGGAGACACCAGTCTGGAGACATATACTGCAGGGGGACACCAGTCTGGAGACATATACTGCAGGAGACACCAGTCTGGAGACATATACTGCAGGGAGACACCAGTCTGGAGACATATACTGCAGGATATACCAGTCTGGAGACATATACTGCAGGAGACACCAGTCTGGAGACATATACAGCAGGAGACACCAGTCTGGAGACATATACTGCAGGAGACACCAGTCTGGAGACATATACTGCAGGGAGACACCAGTCTGGAGACATATACTGCAGGAGACACCAGTCTGGAGACATATACTGCAGGAGATACCAGTCTGGAGACATATACTGCAGGAGACACCAGTCTGGAGACATATACTGCAGGAGACACCAGTCTGGAGACATATACTGCAGGGAGAAACCAGTCTGGAGACATATACTGCAGGAGACACCAGTCTGGAGACATATACTGCAGGAGGACACCAGTCTGGAGACATATACTGCAGGAGACACCAGTCTGGAGACATATACTGCAGGAGACACCAGTCTGGAGACATATACTGCAGGGTGACACCAGTCTGGAGACATATACTGCAGGAGACACCAGTCTGGAGACATATACTGCAGGAGACACCAGTCTGGAGACATATACTGCAGGAGACACCAGTCTGGAGACATATACTGCAGGGTGACACCAATCTGGAGACATATACTGCAGGGTGACACCAGTCTGGAGACATATACTGCAGGAGGACACCAGTCTGGAGACATATACTGCAGGAGACACCAGTCTGGAGACATATACTGCAGGAGACACCAGTCTGGAGACATATACTGCAGGGAGACACCAGTCTGGAGACATATACTGCAGGAGACACCAGTCTGGAGACATATACTGCAGGAGGACACCAGTCTGGAGACATATACTGCAGGAGACACCAGTCTGGAGACATATACTGCAGGAGACACCAGTCTGGAGACATATACTGCAGGGATGACACCAGTCTGGAGACATATACTGCAGGAGACACCAGTCTGGAGACATATACTGCAGGAGACACCAGTCTGGAGACATATACTGCAGGAGACACCAGTCTGGAGACATATACTGCAGGAGACACCAGTCTGGAGACATATACTGCAGGGTGACACCAATCTGGAGACATATACTGCAGGGTGACACCAGTCTGGAGACATATACTGCAGGAGACACCAGTCTGGAGACATATACTGCAGGAGACACCAGTCTGGAGACATATACTGCAGGAGACACCAGTCTGGAGACATATACTGCAGGAGACACCAATCTGGAGACATATACTGCAGGGAGACACCAGTCTGGAGACATATACTGCAGGAGACACCAGTCTGGAGACATATACTGCAGGAGACACCAGTCTGGAGACATATACTGCAGGAGACACCAGTCTGGAGACATATACTGCAGGAGACACCAGTCTGGAGACATATACTGCAGGAGACACCAGTCTGGAGACATATACTGCAGGAGACACCAGTCTGGAGACATATACTGCAGGAGACACCAGTCTGGAGACATATACTGCAGGGTGACACCAATCTGGAGACATATACTGCAGGAGACACCAGTCTGGAGACATATACTGCAGGAGACACCAGTCTGGAGACATATACTGCAGGTGACACCAATCTGGAGACATATACTGCAGGAGACACCAGTCTGGAGACATATACTGCAGGAGACACCAGTCTGGAGACATATACTGCAGGTGACACCAATCTGGAGACATATACTGCAGGAGACACCAGTCTGGAGACATATACTGCAGGAGACACCAGTCTGGAGACATATACTGCAGGAGACACCAGTCTGGAGACATATACTGCAGGGAGACACCAGTCTGGAGACATATACTGCAGGAGACACCAGTCTGGAGACATATACTGCAGGGAGACACCAGTCTGGAGACATATACTGCAGGAGACACCAGTCTGGAGACATATACTGCAGGAGATACCAGTCTGGAGACATATACTGCAGGAGACACCAGTCTGGAGACATATACAGCAGGAGACACCAGTCTGGAGACATATACTGCAGGAGGACACCAGTCTGGAGACATATACTGCAGGGAGACACCAGTCTGGAGACATATACTGCAGGAGACACCAGTCTGGAGACATATACTGCAGGAGATACCAGTCTGGAGACATATACTGCAGGAGACACCAGTCTGGAGACATATACAGCAGGTGACACCAATCTGGAGACATATACTGCAGGAGACACCAGTCTGGAGACATATACTGCAGGGAGACACCAGTCTGGAGACATATACTGCAGGAGACACCAGTCTGGAGACATATACTGCAGGAGATACCAGTCTGGAGACATATACTGCAGGAGACACCAGTCTGGAGACATATACAGCAGGTGACACCAATCTGGAGACATATACAGCAGGTGACACCAATCTGGAGACATATACTGCAGGAGACACCAGTCTGGAGACATATACAGCAGGTGACACCAGTCTGGAGACATATACAGCAGGTGACACCAATCTGGAGACATATACTGCAGGAGACACCAGTCTGGAGACATATACTGCAGGGAGACACCAGTCTGGAGACATATACTGCAGGGAGACACCAGTCTGGAGACATATACTGCAGGGAGACACCAATCTGGAGACATATACTGCAGGAGACACCAGTCTGGAGACATATACTGCAGGGAGACACCAGTCTGGAGACATATACTGCAGGGAGACACCAGTCTGGAGACATATACTGCAGGGAGACACCAGTCTGGAGACATATACAGCAGGTGACACCAATCTGGAGACATATACTGCAGGAGACACCAGTCTGGAGACATATACTGCAGGAGATACCAGTCTGGAGACATATACTGCAGGGAGACACCAGTCTGGAGACATATACTGCAGGGTGACACCAATCTGGAGACATATACTGCAGGAGACACCAGTCTGGAGACATATACTGCAGGGAGACACCAGTCTGGAGACATATACAGCAGGTGACACCAATCTGGAGACATATACTGCAGGAGACACCAGTCTGGAGACATATACTGCAGGAGATACCAGTCTGGAGACATATACTGCAGGGAGACACCAGTCTGGAGACATATACTGCAGGGTGACACCAATCTGGAGACATATACTGCAGGAGACACCAGTCTGGAGACATATACTGCAGGGAGACACCAGTCTGGAGACATATACAGCAGGTGACACCAATCTGGAGACATATACTGCAGGAGACACCAGTCTGGAGACATATACTGCAGGGAGACACCAGTCTGGAGACATATACTGCAGGGAGACACCAGTCTGGAGACATATACTGCAGGGAGACACCAATCTGGAGACATATACTGCAGGAGACACCAGTCTGGAGACATATACTGCAGGGAGACACCAGTCTGGAGACATATACTGCAGGGAGACACCAGTCTGGAGACATATACTGCAGGGAGACACCAGTCTGGAGACATATACAGCAGGTGACACCAATCTGGAGACATATACTGCAGGAGACACCAGTCTGGAGACATATACTGCAGGGAGACACCAGTCTGGAGACATATACTGCAGGGAGACACCAATCTGGAGACATATACTGCAGGAGACACCAGTCTGGAGACATATACTGCAGGAGACACCAGTCTGGAGACATATACTGCAGGTGACACCAGTCTGGAGACATATACTGCAGGAGACACCAGTCTGGAGACATATACTGCAGGGAGACACCAGTCTGGAGACATATACTGCAGGGAGACACCAGTCTGGAGACATATACTGCAGGGAGACACCAATCTGGAGACATATACTGCAGGGAGACACCAGTCTGGAGACATATACTGCAGGGAGACACCAGTCTGGAGACATATACTGCAGGAAACACCAGTCTGGAGACATATACTGCAGGGAGACACCAGTCTGGAGACATATACTGCAGGGAGGCACCAGTCTGGAGACATATACTGCAGGTGACACCAGTCTGGAGACATATACTGCAGGAGACACCAGCCTGGAGACATATACTGCAGGTGACACCAGTCTGGAGACATATACTGCAGGAGACACCAGTCTGGAGACATATACTGCAGGTGACACCAGTCTGGAGACATATACTGCAGGAGACACCAATCTGGAGACATCTGGAGACAAACCAATCTGGAGACACCAATCTGGAGACAAACCCTGCCAGTTTGGCTTCCGGTCCCAAAAGAGCACCAACGATGCAATCATTAGTCTTCTTGACATTATCTACTCAGCCCTTGACAAAAATGAGTTTCCGATTGGACTCTTCATTGACCTAAGAAAAGCCTTTGATACTGTTAATCACAACTACGTCTTACTTAAACTCCAGCATTATGGAATCCGAGGCCTTGCCCTTGACAACATCCGATCCTATCTTAGTGACAGACACCAATATGTAACCATCAATGATACAACTTCTTCCACTCTACCAATTACCGTTGGAGTGCCACAGGGCAGCATCTTAGGAACTCTTCTATATCTTATATATATAAACGATCTGCCTAATGTCTCTAATATTCTCAAACCTATATTGTTTGCTGACGATACTACCCTTATCTACTCAAACCTCAACCCACATACACTAAATAATGTTGTGAATAATGAATTAAAAAAAGTCCACTTATGGATGTCAACGAACAAACTAACATTAAACATCGAAAAGACTTACTACATCTTATTTGGAAGCAAATCATCAAATGCAATTCAGCTACAGATAGACAACATTAACATCAGTAATAAAAATGATGGCAAGTTTCTTGGCCTATTCCTAGACAAGAGACTCAACTTCAGCACCCACATTCAACACATAACTAAGAAAGTCTCTAAGACAGTTGGTATACTCTCCAAAATCAGAAATTATGTTCCTAACTCTGCTCTCCTCTCACTATATTATGCACTAATCTATCCCTATCTTAATTATGGTATCTGTGCATGGGGGTCTACCACTGCAAACCACCTTAAGCCCATCATCACACAGCAAAAATCTGCTATCAGAATAATAACTAACTCTGCTTTCAGACAACACTCAGCTCCCTTGTTTAAATCCCTAAACTTGCTAAATATTAACTCCCTCCACACATTCTCTTGTGTCAACTACATTTACAAAACCCTGTTCTTAAATGCAAACCATGCTCTGAAACTCTCCCTGGACAGATGTAATAGGACCCATTATCACCACACCAGAAATAAATATCTCTTTGATATCCCCAGGGTCAAACTTAATCTGTGTAAACACTCTATGCAAATTAAGGGACCTAGTCTATGGAACTCACTCCCTAGTGAATTGAAAAACTGTAAAACTTTTGCCTTATTTAAAAGCAAAACCAAAAAGTACCTAACTTCATCTATTTAGTTTCCTACACTGAGCTTTAAATTTGCCCTGTACCTAGTGGTACCCAATCTCCTAATTTTTATGTAATATCAAACAACCTTATCATTGTGTTCATTGCTGTCTTCTTTTATGTGCTAGCCATATGCTGTATTGTGACTACCAATTTTTGTCAACTACCATTCAAGCTGTCATTGCAATCAATCTTATATTGTTTCTGCTGTATTGTGCCTACCAATTTGTTGTCAACTACCATTTTAAGCTGTCATTGCAATCAATCATAGCTACCTATGTGCTTTAATATACTGTACCTATAATTTTCTCTCATCTTCTTTTTTTTTTTTCATTCCATGTAATCTGTTATCATTTTTTTGTCTATAAATTTTGCAAGTATTTACCTCCTTAAAATTTTCTTAGATTAAGGACCTGCCCGAAACGCTGCGCGTGCTAGTGGCTTTACAAGACTGTAATTACCATAATTGTATCCTCACATTCCTTATGTACATTCTTGTATATGCATAAATAAATAAATAAATAAATAAATAAATAAATATATATACTGCAGGAGACACCAGTCTGGAGACATATACTGCAGGGAGACACCAGTCTGGAGACATATACTGCAGGGGAGACACCAGTCTGGAGACATATACTGCAGGAGACACCAGTCTGGAGACATATACTGCAGGAGGACACCAGTCTGGAGACATATACTGCAGGAGACACCAGTCTGGAGACATATACTGCAGGAGACACCAGTCTGGAGACATATACTGCAGGAGACACCAGTCTGGAGACATATACTGCAGGAGACACCAGTCTGGAGACATATACTGCAGGAGACACCAGTCTGGAGACATATACTGCAGGAGACACCAGTCTGGAGACATATACTGCAGGAGACACCAGTCTGGAGACATATACTGCAGGAGACACCAGTCTGGAGACATATACTGCAGGAGACACCAGTCTGGAGACATATACTGCAGGGTGACACCAATCTGGAGACATATACTGCAGGAGACACCAGTCTGGAGACATATACTGCAGGAGACACCAGTCTGGAGACATATACTGCAGGTGACACCAATCTGGAGACATATACTGCAGGAGACACCAGTCTGGTTGATACCTGGTTGATACCTGGTTGATGGGGTTCTGGGAGTTCTTCTACTCCCCAAGCCCGGCCCGAGGCCAGGCTCGACTTGTGAGAGTTTGGTCCACCAGGCTGTTGCTTGGAGCGGCCCGCAGGGCCACGTACCCACCACAGCCCGGCTGATCCGGAACTTCTCTTAGAAAACCGTCCAGTTTTCTCTTGAAGATGTCCACGGTTGTTCCGGCAATATTTCTTATGCTCGCTGGGAGGACGTTGAACAACCGCGGACCCCTGATGTTTATACAGTGCTCTCTGATTGTGCCTATGACACCTCTGCTCTTCACAGGTTCAATCTTGCATTTTCTTCCATATCGTTCACTCCAGTACGTTGTTATTTTACTGTGTAGATTTGGGACTTGACCCTCCAGTATTTTCCAGGTGTATATTATTTGGTATCTCTCTCGTCTCCTTTCTAGAGAGTACATTTGGAGAGCTTTGAGACGATCCCAATAATTTAGGTGTTTTATCTCGTCTATGCGTGCCGTATATGTTCTCTGTATTCCCTCTATTTCAGCAATCTCTCCTGCTCTGAAGGGGGAAGTGAGTACTGAGCAGTACTCGAGACGGGACAGCACAAGTGACTTGAAGAGTACAACCATTGTGATGGGATCCCTGGATTTGAAAGTTCTCGTAATCCATCCGATCATTTTTCTGGCTGACGCGATATTTGCTTGGTTATGCTCCCTAAACGTTAGATCGTCGGACATCATTATTCCCAAATCCTTGACATGCTGTTTTCCTACTATGGGAAGATTCGATTGTGTTTTGTACCCTGTATTATGTTTCAGATCCTCATTTTTGCCGTACCTGAGTACCTGAAATTTATCACTGTTAAACATCATGTTATTTTCTGCTGCCCAATCAAAAACTTTGTTGACATCTGCTTGTAGTTTTTCAATGTCTTCAGCAGAGGTAATTTTCATGCTGATTTTTGTGTCATCTGCAAAGGACGACACGAAGCTGTGGCGTGTATTTTTGTCTATATCAGATATGAGAATAAGGAACAGTAGCGGTGCAAGGACTGTACCTTGAGGTACAGAGCTTTTAACATCGCTTGGACTCGATTTTATCTGATTGACTGTTACTCTTTGTGTTCTGTTCGACAGGAAATTGAGTATCCAGCGTCCTACTTTTCCAGTTATTCCCATTGACCTCATTTTGTGAGCTATCACCCCATGGTCACATTTGTCGAACGCCTTTGCAAAGTCTGTGTATACAACATCTGCATTTTGCTTTTCTTCTAGGGCTTCTGTGATTTTGTCATAGTGGTTGAGTAACTGTGACAGACAGGATCTTCCCGCTCTAAATCCATGTTGTCCTGGATTGTGCAATTCATTGTTTTCCATAAAACTAGAAATTTGATTCCTAATCACTCTTTCAAACACTTTTATTATGTGTGATGTTAGTGCAACTGGCCTATAATTTTTTGCCAAGGCTTTACTCCCCCCCTTGTGCAACGGAGCTATATCTGCAGATTTAAGTGCTGCTGGTATCTCCCCTGTATCCAGGCTCTTTCTCCATATTACGCTGAGTGCTCTCGCTACTGGTACTTTACATTTCTTTATGAATATTGAATTCCATGAGTCAGGCCCAGGAGCTGAGTGCATAGGCATATTGTCAATTTCTCTTTCAAAGTCTTCCGAGTTTGTGGTAATATCCGTTATATTATCTGCAGCTTGAATGTCATTCATAAAGAAGCTGTCTGGGTCATCAACTTTCATGTTGTTTATTGGTGTGCTAAACATAGCCTCATACTGGCTTCTTAGAATTTCACTAATTTCACTAGTCTGGAGACATATACTGCAGGAGACACCAGTCTGGAGACATATACTGCAGGTGACACCAATCTGGAGACATATACTGCAGGAGACACCAGTCTGGAGACATATACTGCAGGAGACACCAGTCTGGAGACATATACTGCAGGAGACACCAGTCTGGAGACATATACTGCAGGGAGACACCAGTCTGGAGACATATACTGCAGGAGACACCAGTCTGGAGACATATACTGCAGGGAGACACCAGTCTGGAGACATATACTGCAGGAGACACCAGTCTGGAGACATATACTGCAGGAGATACCAGTCTGGAGACATATACTGCAGGAGACACCAGTCTGGAGACATATACAGCAGGAGACACCAGTCTGGAGACATATACTGCAGGAGACACCAGTCTGGAGACATATACTGCAGGGAGACACCAGTCTGGAGACATATACTGCAGGAGACACCAGTCTGGAGACATATACTGCAGGAGATACCAGTCTGGAGACATATACTGCAGGAGACACCAGTCTGGAGACATATACAGCAGGTGACACCAATCTGGAGACATATACTGCAGGAGACACCAGTCTGGAGACATATACTGCAGGGAGACACCAGTCTGGAGACATATACTGCAGGAGACACCAGTCTGGAGACATATACTGCAGGAGATACCAGTCTGGAGACATATACTGCAGGAGACACCAGTCTGGAGACATATACAGCAGGTGACACCAATCTGGAGACATATACAGCAGGTGACACCAATCTGGAGACATATACTGCAGGAGACACCAGTCTGGAGACATATACAGCAGGTGACACCAGTCTGGAGACATATACAGCAGGTGACACCAATCTGGAGACATATACTGCAGGAGACACCAGTCTGGAGACATATACTGCAGGGAGACACCAGTCTGGAGACATATACTGCAGGGAGACACCAGTCTGGAGACATATACTGCAGGGAGACACCAATCTGGAGACATATACTGCAGGAGACACCAGTCTGGAGACATATACTGCAGGGAGACACCAGTCTGGAGACATATACTGCAGGGAGACACCAGTCTGGAGACATATACTGCAGGGAGACACCAGTCTGGAGACATATACAGCAGGTGACACCAATCTGGAGACATATACTGCAGGAGACACCAGTCTGGAGACATATACTGCAGGAGATACCAGTCTGGAGACATATACTGCAGGGAGACACCAGTCTGGAGACATATACTGCAGGGTGACACCAATCTGGAGACATATACTGCAGGAGACACCAGTCTGGAGACATATACTGCAGGGAGACACCAGTCTGGAGACATATACAGCAGGTGACACCAATCTGGAGACATATACTGCAGGAGACACCAGTCTGGAGACATATACTGCAGGGAGACACCAGTCTGGAGACATATACTGCAGGGAGACACCAGTCTGGAGACATATACTGCAGGGAGACACCAATCTGGAGACATATACTGCAGGAGACACCAGTCTGGAGACATATACTGCAGGGAGACACCAGTCTGGAGACATATACTGCAGGGAGACACCAGTCTGGAGACATATACTGCAGGGAGACACCAGTCTGGAGACATATACAGCAGGTGACACCAATCTGGAGACATATACTGCAGGAGACACCAGTCTGGAGACATATACTGCAGGGAGACACCAGTCTGGAGACATATACTGCAGGGAGACACCAATCTGGAGACATATACTGCAGGAGACACCAGTCTGGAGACATATACTGCAGGAGACACCAGTCTGGAGACATATACTGCAGGTGACACCAGTCTGGAGACATATACTGCAGGAGACACCAGTCTGGAGACATATACTGCAGGGAGACACCAGTCTGGAGACATATACTGCAGGGAGACACCAGTCTGGAGACATATACTGCAGGGAGACACCAATCTGGAGACATATACTGCAGGGAGACACCAGTCTGGAGACATATACTGCAGGGAGACACCAGTCTGGAGACATATACTGCAGGAAACACCAGTCTGGAGACATATACTGCAGGGAGACACCAGTCTGGAGACATATACTGCAGGGAGACACCAGTCTGGAGACATATACTGCAGGTGACACCAGTCTGGAGACATATACTGCAGGAGACACCAGTCTGGAGACATATACTGCAGGTGACACCAGTCTGGAGACATATACTGCAGGAGACACCAGTCTGGAGACATATACTGCAGGTGACACCAGTCTGGAGACATATACTGCAGGAGACACCAATCTGGAGACATCTGGAGACAAACCAATCTGGAGACACCTATCTGGAGACAAACCCTGCCAGTTTGGCTTCCGGTCCCAAAAGAGCACCAACGATGCAATCATTAGTCTTCTTGACATTATCTACTCAGCCCTTGACAAAAATGAGTTTCCGATTGGACTCTTCATTGACCTAAGAAAAGCCTTTGATACTGTTAATCACAACTACCTCTTACTTAAACTCCAGCATTATGGAATCCGAGGCCTTGCCCTTGACAACATCCGATCCTATCTTAGTGACAGACACCAATATGTAACCATCAATGATACAACTTCTTCCACTCTACCAATTACCGTTGGAGTGCCACAGGGCAGCATCTTAGGAACTCTTCTATATCTTATATATATAAACGATCTGCCTAATGTCTCTAATATTCTCAAACCTATATTGTTTGCTGACGATACTACCCTTATCTACTCAAACCTCAACCCACATACACTAAATAATGTTGTGAATAATGAATTAAAAAAAGTCCACTTATGGATGTCAACGAACAAACTAACATTAAACATCGAAAAGACTTACTACATCTTATTTGGAAGCAAATCATCAAATGCAATTCAGCTACAGATAGACAACATTAACATCAGTAATAAAAATGATGGCAAGTTTCTTGGCCTATTCCTAGACAAGAGACTCAACTTCAGCACCCACATTCAACACATAACTAAGAAAGTCTCTAAGACAGTTGGTATACTCTCCAAAATCAGATATTATGTTCCTAACTCTGCTCTCCTCTCACTATATTATGCACTAATCTACCCCTATCTTAATTATGGTATCTGTGCATGGGGGTCTACCACTGCAAACCACCTTAAGCCCATCATCACACAGCAAAAATCTGCTATCAGAATAATAACTAACTCTGCTTTCAGACAACACTCAGCTCCCTTGTTTAAATCTCTAAACTTGCTAAATATTAACTCCCTCCACACATTCTCTTGTGTCAACTACATTTACAAAACCCTGTTCTTAAATGCAAACCATGCTCTGAAACTCTCCCTGGACAGATGTAATAGGACCCATTATCACCACACCAGAAATAAATATCTCTTTGATATCCCCAGAGTCAAGCTTAATCTGTGTAAACACTCTATGCAAATTAAGGGACCTAGTCTATGGAACTCACTCCCTAGTGAATTGAAAAACTGTAAAACTTTTGCCTTATTTAAAAGCAAAACCAAAAAGTACCTAACTTCATCTTCTTAGTTTTCCTACACTGAGCTTTAAATTTGCTCTGTACCTAGTGGTACCCAATCTCATAATTTTTATGTAATATCAAACAACCTTATCATTGTGTTCATTGCTGTCTTCTTTTATGTGCTAGCCATATGCTGTATTGTGACTACCAATTTTTGTCAACTACCATTTTAAGCTGTCATTGCAATCAATCTTATATTGTTTCTGCTGTATTGTGCCTACCAATTTGTTGTCAACTACCATTTTAAGCTGTCATTGCAATCAATCATAGCTACCTATGTGCTTTAATATACTGTACCAACAATTTTCTCTCATCTTCTTTTTTTTTTTTTCATTTCATGTAATCTGTTATCATTCTTTTGTCTATAAATTTTGCAAGTATTTACCTCCTTAAAATTTTCTTAGATTAAGGACCTGCCCGAAACGCTGCGCGTGCTAGTGGCTTTACAAGACTGTAATTACCATAATTGTATCCTCACATTCCTTATGTACATTCTTGTATATGCATAAATAAATAAATAAATAAATAAATAAATAAATATATATACTGCAGGGAGACACCAGTCTGGAGACATATACTGCAGGAGATACCAGTCTGGAGACATATACTGCAGGAGACACCAGTCTGGAGACATATACAGCAGGAGACACCAGTCTGGAGACATATACTGCAGGAGACACCAGTCTGGAGACATATACTGCAGGAGACACCAGTCTGGAGACATATACTGCAGGGAGACACCAGTCTGGAGACATATACTGCAGGGGACACCAGTCTGGAGACATATACTGCAGGAGACACCAGTCTGGAGACATATACTGCAGGTGACACCAGTCTGGAGACATATACTGCAGGAGACACCAGTCTGGAGACATATACTGCAGGAGACACCAGTCTGGAGACATATACTGCAGGGAGACACCAGTCTGGAGACATATACTGCAGGGGGACACCAGTCTGGAGACATATACTGCAGGAGACACCAGTCTGGAGACATATACTGCAGGAGGACACCAGTCTGGAGACATATACTGCAGGAGACACCAGTCTGGAGACATATACTGCAGGAGACACCAGTCTGGAGACATATACTGAAGGAGACACCAGTCTGGAGACATATACTGCAGGAGACACCAGTCTGGAGACATATACTGCAGGAGACACCAGTCTGGAGACATATACTGCAGGAGACACCAGTCTGGAGACATATACTGCAGGAGACACCAGTCTGGAGACATATACTGCAGGAGACACCAGTCTGGAGACATATACTGCAGGAGACACCAGTCTGGAGACATATACTGCAGGAGACACCAGTCTGGAGACATATACTGCAGGGTGACACCAATCTGGAGACATATACTGCAGGAGACACCAGTCTGGAGACATATACTGCAGGAGACACCAGTCTGGAGACATATACTGCAGGTGACACCAATCTGGAGACATATACTGCAGGAGACACCAGTCTGGAGACATATACTGCAGGAGACACCAGTCTGGAGACATATACTGCAGGTGACACCAATCTGGAGACATATACTGCAGGAGACACCAGTCTGGAGACATATACTGCAGGAGACACCAGTCTGGAGACATATACTGCAGGAGACACCAGTCTGGAGACATATACTGCAGGGAGACACCAGTCTGGAGACATATACTGCAGGAGACACCAGTCTGGAGACATATACTGCAGGGAGACACCAGTCTGGAGACATATACTGCAGGAGACACCAGTCTGGAGACATATACTGCAGGAGATACCAGTCTGGAGACATATACTGCAGGAGACACCAGTCTGGAGACATATACAGCAGGAGACACCAGTCTGGAGACATATACTGCAGGAGACACCAGTCTGGAGACATATACTGCAGGGAGACACCAGTCTGGAGACATATACTGCAGGAGACACCAGTCTGGAGACATATACTGCAGGAGATACCAGTCTGGAGACATATACTGCAGGAGACACCAGTCTGGAGACATATACAGCAGGTGACACCAATCTGGAGACATATACTGCAGGAGACACCAGTCTGGAGACATATACTGCAGGGAGACACCAGTCTGGAGACATATACTGCAGGAGACACCAGTCTGGAGACATATACTGCAGGAGATACCAGTCTGGAGACATATACTGCAGGAGACACCAGTCTGGAGACATATACAGCAGGTGACACCAATCTGGAGACATATACAGCAGGTGACACCAATCTGGAGACATATACTGCAGGAGACACCAGTCTGGAGACATATACAGCAGGTGACACCAGTCTGGAGACATATACAGCAGGTGACACCAATCTGGAGACATATACTGCAGGAGACACCAGTCTGGAGACATATACTGCAGGGAGACACCAGTCTGGAGACATATACTGCAGGGAGACACCAGTCTGGAGACATATACTGCAGGGAGACACCAATCTGGAGACATATACTGCAGGAGACACCAGTCTGGAGACATATACTGCAGGGAGACACCAGTCTGGAGACATATACTGCAGGGAGACACCAGTCTGGAGACATATACTGCAGGGAGACACCAGTCTGGAGACATATGCAGCAGGTGACACCAATCTGGAGACATATACTGCAGGAGACACCAGTCTGGAGACATATACTGCAGGAGATACCAGTCTGGAGACATATACTGCAGGGAGACACCAGTCTGGAGACATATACTGCAGGGTGACACCAATCTGGAGACATATACTGCAGGAGACACCATTCTGGAGACATATACTGCAGGGAGACACCAGTCTGGAGACATATACAGCAGGTGACACCAATCTGGAGACATATACTGCAGGAGACACCAGTCTGGAGACATATACTGCAGGGAGACACCAGTCTGGAGACATATACTGCAGGGAGACACCAGTCTGGAGACATATACTGCAGGGAGACACCAATCTGGAGACATATACTGCAGGAGACACCAGTCTGGAGACATATACTGCAGGGAGACACCAGTCTGGAGACATATACTGCAGGGAGACACCAGTCTGGAGACATATACTGCAGGGAGACACCAGTCTGGAGACATATACAGCAGGTGACACCAATCTGGAGACATATACTGCAGGAGACACCAGTCTGGAGACATATACTGCAGGGAGACACCAGTCTGGAGACATATACTGCAGGGAGACACCAATCTGGAGACATATACTGCAGGAGACACCAGTCTGGAGACATATACTGCAGGAGACACCAGTCTGGAGACATATACTGCAGGTGACACCAGTCTGGAGACATATACTGCAGGAGACACCAGTCTGGAGACATATACTGCAGGGAGACACCAGTCTGGAGACATATACTGCAGGGAGACACCAGTCTGGAGACATATACTGCAGGGAGACACCAATCTGGAGACATATACTGCAGGGAGACACCAGTCTGGAGACATATACTGCAGGGAGACACCAGTCTGGAGACATATACTGCAGGAAACACCAGTCTGGAGACATATACTGCAGGGAGACACCAGTCTGGAGACATATACTGCAGGGAGACACCAGTCTGGAGACATATACTGCAGGAGACACCAGTCTGGAGACATATACTGCAGGTGACACCAGTCTGGAGACATATACTGCAGGAGACACCAGTCTGGAGACATATACTGCAGGTGACACCAGTCTGGAGACATATACTGCAGGAGACACCAATCTGGAGACATCTGGAGACAAACCAATCTGGAGACACCAATCTGGAGACAAACCCTGCCAGTTTGGCTTCCGGTCCCAAAAGAGCACCAACGATGCAATCATTAGTCTTCTTGACATTATCTACTCAGCCCTTGACAAAAATGAGTTTCCGATTGGACTCTTCATTGACCTAAGAAAAGCCTTTGATACTGTTAATCACAACTACGTCTTACTTAAACTCCAGCATTATGGAATCCGAGGCCTTGCCCTTGACAACATCCGATCCTATCTTAGTGACAGACACCAATATGTAACCATCAATGATACAACTTCTTCCACTCTACCAATTACCGTTGGAGTGCCACAGGGCAGCATCTTAGGAACTCTTCTATATCTTATATATATAAACGATCTGCCTAATGTCTCTAATATTCTCAAACCTATATTGTTTGCTGACGATACTACCCTTATCTACTCAAACCTCAACCCACATACACTAAATAATGTTGTGAATAATGAATTAAAAAAAGTCCACTTATGGATGTCAACGAACAAACTAACATTAAACATCGAAAAGACTTACTACATCTTATTTGGAAGCAAATCATCAAATGCAATTCAGCTACAGATAGACAACATTAACATCAGTAATAAAAATGATGGCAAGTTTCTTGGCCTATTCCTAGACAAGAGACTCAACTTCAGCACCCACATTCAACACATAACTAAGAAAGTCTCTAAGACAGTTGGTATACTCTCCAAAATCAGATATTATGTTCCTAACTCTGCTCTCCTCTCACTATATTATGCACTAATCTACCCCTATCTTAATTATGGTATCTGTGCATGGGGGTCTACCACTGCAAACCACCTTAAGCCCATCATCACACAGCAAAAATCTGCTATCAGAATAATAACTAACTCTGCTTTCAGACAACACTCAGCTCCCTTGTTTAAATCTCTAAACTTGCTAAATATTAACTCCCTCCACACATTCTCTTGTGTCAACTACATTTACAAAACCCTGTTCTTAAATGCAAACCATGCTCTGAAACTCTCCCTGGACAGATGTAATAGGACCCATTATCACCACACCAGAAATAAATATCTCTTTGATATCCCCAGGGTCAAGCTTAATCTGCGTAAACACTCTATGCAAATTAAGGGACCTAGTCTATGGAACTCACTCCCTAGTGAATTGAAAAACTGTAAAACTTTTGCCTTATTTAAAAGCAAAACCAAAAAGTACCTAACTTCATCTTCTTAGTTTTCCTACACTGAGCTTTAAATTTGCTCTGTACCTAGTGGTACCCAATCTCATAATTTTTATGTAATATCAAACAACCTTATCATTGTGTTCATTGCTGTCTTCTTTTATGTGCTAGCCATATGCTGTATTGTGACTACCAATTTTTGTCAACTACCATTCAAGCTGTCATTGCAATCAATCTTATATTGTTTCTGCTGTATTGTGCCTACCAATTTGTTGTCAACTACCATTTTAAGCTGTCATTGCAATCAATCATAGCTACCTATGTGCTTTAATATACTGTACCAACAATTTTCTCTCATCTTCTTTTTTTTTTTTTCATTTCATGTAATCTGTTATCATTTTTTTGTCTATAAATTTTGCAAGTATTTACCTCCTTAAAATTTTCTTAGATTAAGGACCTGCCCGAAACGCTGCGCGTGCTAGTGGCTTTACAAGACTGTAATTACCATAATTGTATCCTCACATTCCTTATGTACATTCTTGTATATGCATAAATAAATAAATAAATAAATAAATAAATAAATATATATACTGCAGGGAGACACCAGTCTGGAGACATATACTGCAGGAGATACCAGTCTGGAGACATATACTGCAGGAGACACCAGTCTGGAGACATATACAGCAGGAGACACCAGTCTGGAGACATATACTGCAGGAGACACCAGTCTGGAGACATATACTGCAGGAGACACCAGTCTGGAGACATATACAGCAGGAGACACCAGTCTGGAGACATATACTGCAGGAGACACCAGTCTGGAGACATATACTGCAGGGAGACACCAGTCTGGAGACATATACTGCAGGAGACACCAGTCTGGAGACATATACTGCAGGAGATACCAGTCTGGAGACATATACTGCAGGAGACACCAGTCTGGAGACATATACTGCAGGAGACACCAGTCTGGAGACATATACTGCAGGGAGAAACCAGTCTGGAGACATATACTGCAGGAGACACCAGTCTGGAGACATATACTGCAGGAGGACACCAGTCTGGAGACATATACTGCAGGAGACACCAGTCTGGAGACATATACTGCAGGAGACACCAGTCTGGAGACATATACTGCAGGAGACACCAGTCTGGAGACATATACTGCAGGAGACACCAGTCTGGAGACATATACTGCAGGAGGACACCAGTCTGGAGACATATACTGCAGGAGACACCAGTCTGGAGACATATACTGCAGGAGACACCAGTCTGGAGACATATACTGCAGGGTGACACCAGTCTGGAGACATATACTGCAGGAGACACCAGTCTGGAGACATATACTGCAGGAGACACCAGTCTGGAGACATATACTGCAGGAGACACCAGTCTGGAGACATATACTGCAGGAGACACCAGTCTGGAGACATATACTGCAGGGTGACACCAATCTGGAGACATATACTGCAGGGTGACACCAATCTGGAGACATATACTGCAGGGTGACACCAGTCTGGAGACATATACTGCAGGAGGACACCAGTCTGGAGACATATACTGCAGGAGACACCAGTCTGGAGACATATACTGCAGGAGACACCAGTCTGGAGACATATACTGCAGGGAGACACCAGTCTGGAGACATATACTGCAGGAGACACCAGTCTGGAGACATATACTGCAGGAGGACACCAGTCTGGAGACATATACTGCAGGAGACACCAGTCTGGAGACATATACTGCAGGAGACACCAGTCTGGAGACATATACTGCAGGGTGACACCAGTCTGGAGACATATACTGCAGGAGACACCAGTCTGGAGACATATACTGCAGGAGACACCAGTCTGGAGACATATACTGCAGGAGACACCAGTCTGGAGACATATACTGCAGGAGACACCAGTCTGGAGACATATACTGCAGGGTGACACCAATCTGGAGACATATACTGCAGGGTGACACCAGTCTGGAAGACATATACTGCAGGAGACACCAGTCTGGAGACATATACTGCAGGAGACACCAGTCTGGAGACATATACTGCAGGAGACACCAGTCTGGAGACATATACTGCAGGAGACCCAATCTGGAGACATATACTGCAGGGAGACACCAGTCTGAGACATATACTGCAGGAGACACCAGTCTGGAGACATATACTGCAGGGAGACACCAGTCTGGAGACATATACTGCAGGAGACACCAGTCTGGACGACATATACTGCAGGAGACACCAGTCTGGAGACATATACTGCAGGAGACACCAGTCTGGAGACATATACTGCAGGAGGACGCCAGTCTGGAGACATATACTGGCAGGAGACACCAGTCTGAGACATATACTGCAGGGTGACACCAATCTGGAGACATATACTGCAGGAGACACCAGTCTGGAGACATATACTGCAGGAGACACCAGTCTGGAGACATATACTGCAGGAGACACCAGTCTGGAGACATATACTGCAGGAGACACCAGTCTGGAGACATATACTGCAGGGAGACACCAGTCTGGAGACATATACGCAGGTGACACCAATCTGGAGACATATACTGCAGGAGACACCAGTCTGGAGACATATACTGCAGGGAGACACCAGTCTGGAGACATATACTGCAGGAGACACCAGTCTGGAGACATATACTGCAGGGAGACACCAGTCTGGAGACATATACTGCAGGAGACACCAGTCTGGAGACATATACTGCAGGGAGACACCAGTCTGGAGACATATACTGCAGGGAGACACCAGTCTGGAGACATATACTGCAGGGAGACACCAGTCTGGAGACATATACTGCAGGAGACACCAGTCTGGAGACATATACTGCAGGGAGACACCAGTCTGGAGACATATACTGCAGGAGACACCAGTCTGGAGACATATACTGCAGGGAGACACCAGTCTGGAGACATATACTGCAGGAGACACCAGTCTGGAGACATATACTGCAGGAGACACCAGTCTGGAGACATATACTGCAGGAGACACCAGTCTGGAGACATATACTGCAGGATGACACCAGTCTGGAGACATATACTGCAGGAGACACCAGTCTGGAGACATATACTGCAGGGAGACACCAGTCTGGAGACATATACTGCAGGAGACACCAGTCTGGAGACATATACTGCAGGAGACACCAGTCTGGAGACATATACTGCAGGAGACACCAGTCTGGAGACATATACTGCAGGAGACACCAGTCTGGAGACATATACTGCAGGAGACACCAGTCTGGAGACATATACTGCAGGAGACACCAGTCTGGAGACATATACTGCAGGATGACACCAGTCTGGAGACATATACTGCAGGAGACACCAGTCTGGAGACATATACTGCAGGAGACACCAGTCTGGAGACATATACTGCAGGAGACACCAGTCTGGAGACATATACTGCAGGGAGACACCAGTCTGGAGACATATACTGCAGGTAGACACCAGTCTGGAGACATATACTGCAGGAGACACCAGTCTGGAGACATATACTGCAGGAGACACCAGTCTGGAGACATATACTGCAGGAGACACCAGTCTGGAGACATATACTGCAGGGAGACACCAGTCTGGAGACATATACTGCAGGAGACACCAGTCTGGAGACATATACTGCAGGGAGACACCAGTCTGGAGACATATACTGCAGGGAGACACCAGTCTGGAGACATATACTGCAGGGAGACACCAGTCTGGAGACATATACTGCAGGATGACACCAGTCTGGAGACATATACTGCAGGAGACACCAGTCTGGAGACATATACTGCAGGAGACACCAGTCTGGAGACATATACTGCAGGGAGACACCAGTCTGGAGACATATACTGCAGGGAGACACCAGTCTGGAGACATATACTGCAGGAGACACCAGTCTGGAGACATATACTGCAGGGAGACACCAGTCTGGAGACATATACTGCAGGATGACACCAGTCTGGAGACATATACTGCAGGGAGACACCAGTCTGGAGACATATACTGCAGGGAGACACCAGTCTGGAGACATATACTGCAGGGAGACACCAGTCTGGAGACATATACTGCAGGGAGACACCAGTCTGGAGACATATACTGCAGGAGACACCAGTCTGGAGACATATACTGCAGGGAGACACCAGTCTGGAGACATATACTGCAGGGAGACACCAGTCTGAGACATATACTGCAGGAGACACCAGTCTGGAGACATATACTGCAGGTGACACCAGTCTGGAGACATATACTGCAGGAGACACCAGTCTGGAGACATATACTGCAGGAGACACCAGTCTGGAGACATATACTGCAGGTGACACCAAGTCTGGAGACATATACTGCAGGGAGACACCAGTCTGGAGACATATACTGCAGGGAGACACCATGTCTGAGACATATACTGCAGGGAGACACCAGTCTGGAGACATATACTGCATGTGACACCAATCTGGAGACATATACTGCAGGAGACCACCAGTCTGGAGACATATACTGCAGGAGACACCAGTCTGGAGACATATACTGCAGGAGACACCAGTCTGGAGACATATACTGCAGGGATGACACCAGTCTGGAGACATATACTGCAGGGAGACACCAGTCTGGAGACATAT